>NC_059201.1:30813216-30958216 GCF_020615455.1 Coregonus clupeaformis | reverse complement strand
ATTGGGATGGTGAATACTGTATAGAACTGGAATCCCCCTTTTCATGATAATACTATATAGTTGCCACAATTGCTATTCATAATCTATTCTCCACTCACACATCCATGCATTAACACATAGTATATGACATGGCATCCAGACATCATATTATTCATAATAGTCAGGTGCTGAGACAGAAGAGAGAAAGCTGCAATACAAAAACATGCTGGTGAGGCAGCTGCAGATGGATTATAATGGCAATGACCTGTAAATCAATGATATCTCAATCAATGAACACTAAATTGATGCTAAAACATTGACCCCTTACCAAGGTTTTTTCTTGATCAAAAAGGGGCTTAGGTGGTGGGTGTGGCAGGGGACGTGGCAGAGGGCGCGGCAATGAGCGCGGTCGGCTGTGTCTAATGCTGTGTTCTTTTGCGCAAACCTAATAACAAAATGAATACTGCTAAATTCATTGTTTTGGGAATTTTCAATTCTCCCTGACTGTCTAGCTTTTATTTTGGGGATTGTTAGTTCTCAATGATTATATTATTTAAAAAAATTGTTTAGGTCCATTATCTTTTCTACATACTATACAGTGGGGAAAAAAGTATTTAGTCAGCCACCAATTGTGCAAGTTCTCCCACTTAAAAAGATGAGAGAGGCCTGTCATTTTCATCATAGGTACACGTCAACTATGACAGACAAATTGAGAAATAAAAATCCAGAAAATCACATTGTAGGATTTTTTATGAATTTATTTGCAAATTATGGTGGAAAATAAGTATTTGGTCACCTACAAACAAGCAAGATTTCTGGCTCTCACAGACCTGTAACTTCTTCTTTAAGAGGCTCCTCTGTCCTCCACTCGTTACCTGTATTAATGGCACCTGTTTGAACTTGTTATCAGTATAAAAGACACCTGTCCACAACCTCAAACAGTCACACTCCAAACTCCACTATGGCCAAGACCAAAGAGCTGTCAAAGGACACCAGAAACAAAATTGTAGACCTGCACCAGGCTGGGAAGACTGAATATGCAATAGGTAAGCAGCTTGGTTTGAAGAAATCAATTGTGGGAGCAATTATTAGGAAATGGAAGACATACAAGACCACTGATAATCTCCCTCGATCTGGGGCTCCACGCAAGAGCTCAACCCGTGGGGTCAAAATGATCACAAGAACGGTGAGCAAAAATCCCAGAACCACACAGGGGGACCTAGTGAATGACCTGCAGAGAGCTGGGACCAAAGTAACAAAGCCTACCATCAGTAACACACTACGCCGCCAGGGACTCAAATCCTGCAGTGCCAGACGTGTCCCCCTGCTTAAGCCAGTACATGTCCAGGCCCGTCTGAAGTTTGCTAGAGTGCATTTGGATGTTCCAGAAGAGGATTGGGAGAATGTCATATGGTCAGATGAAACCAAAATATAACTTTTTGGTAAAAACTCAACTCGTCGTGTTTGGAGGACAAAGAATGCTGAGTTGCATCCAAAGAACACCATACCTACTGTGAAGCATGGGGGTGGAAACATCATGCTTTGGGGCTGTTTTTCTGCAAAGGGACCAGGACGACTGATCCGTGTAAAGGAAAGAATGAATGGGGCCATGTATCGTGAGATTTTGAGTGAAAACCTCCTTCCATCAACAAGGGCATTGAAGATGAAACGTGGCTGAGTCTTTCAGCTTGACAATGATCCCAAACACACCGCCCGGGCAACGAAGGAGTGGCTTCGTAAGAAGCATTTCAAGGTCCTGTAGTGGCCTAGCCAGTCTCCAGATCTCAAACCCATAGAAAATCTTTGGAGGGAGTTGAAAGTCCGTGTTGCCAAGCGACAGCCCCAAAACATCACTGCTCTAGAGGAGATATGCATGGAGGAATGGGCCAAAATACCAGCAACAGTGTGTGAAAACCTTGTGAAGACTTACAGAAAACGTTTGACCTGTGTCATTGCCAACAAAGGGTATACAGTGGGGGAAAAAGTATTTAGTCAGCCACCAATTGTGCAAGTTCTCCCACTTAAAACGATGAGAGAGGCCTGTAATTTTCATCATAGGTACACGTCAACTATGACAGACAAATTGAGGAAAAAAAATCCAGAAAATCACATTGTAGGATTTTTTATGAATTTATTTGCAAATTATGGTGGAAAATAAGTATTTGGTCACCTACAAACAAGCAAGATTTCTGGCTCTCACAGACCTGTAACTTCTTCTTTAAGAGGCTCCTCTGTCCTCCACTCGTTACCTGTATTAATGGCACCTGTTTGAACTTGTTATCAGTATAAAAGACACCTGTCCACAACCTCAAACAGTCACACTCCAAACTCCACTATGGCCAAGACCAAAGAGCTGTCAAAGGACACCAGAAACAAAATTGTAGACCTGCACCAGGCTGGGAAGACTGAATCTGCAATAGGTAAGCAGCTTGGTTTGAAGAAATCAACTGTGGGAGCAATTATTAGGAAATGGAAGACATACAAGACCACTGATAATCTCCCTCGATCTGGGGCTCCACGCAAGAGCTCACCCCATGGGGTCAAAATGATCACAAGAACGGTGAGCAAAAATCCCAGAACCACACAGGGGGACCTAGTGAATGACCTGCAGAGAGCTGGGACCAAAGTAACAAAGCCTACCATCAGTAACACACTACGCCGCCAGGGACTCAAATCCTGCAGTGCCAGACGTGTCCCCCTGCTTAAGCCAGTACATGTCCAGGCCCGTCTGAAGTTTGCTAGAGTGCATTTGGATGATCCAGAAGAGGATTGGGAGAATGTCATATGGTCAGATGAAACCAAAATAGAACTTTTTGGTAAACACTCAACTCGTCGTGTTTGGAGGACAAAGAATGCTGAGTTGCATCCAAAGAACACCATACCTACTGTGAAGCATGGGGGTGGAAACATCATGCTTTGGGGCTGTTTTTCTGCAAAGGGACCAGGACGACTGATCCGTGTAAAGGAAAGAATGAATGGGGCCATGTATCGTGAGATTTTGAGTGAAAACCTCCTTCCATCAACAAGGGCATTGAAGATGAAACGTGGCTGGGTCTTTCAGCATGACAATGATCCCAAACACACCGCTCGGGCAACGAAGGAGTGGCTTCGTAAGAAGCATTTCAAGGTCCTGGAGTGGCCTAGCCAGTCTCCAGATCTCAACCCCATAGAAAATCTTTGGAGGGAGTTGAAAGTCTGTGTTGCCCAGCGACAGCCCCAACACATCACTGCTCTAGAGGAGATATGCATGGAGGAATGGGCCAAAATACCAGCAACAGTGTGTGAAAACCTTGTGAAGACTTACAGAAAACGTTTGACCTGTGTCATTGCCAACAAAGGGTATATAACAAAGTATTGAGAAACTTTTGTTATTGACCAAATACTTATTTTCCACCATAATTTGCAAATAAATTCATTAAAAATCCTACAATGTGATTTTCTGGATTTATTTTCCTAATTTTGTCTGTCATAGTTGACGTGTACCTATGATGAAAATTACAGGCCTCTCTCATCTTTTTAAGTGGGAGAACTTGCACAATTGGTGGCTGACTAAATACTTTTTTCCCCCACTGTATATCTGGATTTATTCATTTAAGTTTACAGTTAAAGCGTTTGTAAAAATCAAATAAAAAAACTCTGTTTAGACTTAGGCGACCCGAAAAAATGCTTAGGCGGCCCGCCCAAGGACTGGCTGAAAAATCCCTGCTTAATAAGTCAATGCAGAGACCCCTCAGCAGAAAGCCAAAGCACATAACCCTGACATGTCATTCAATAACACTGGGCAGAGCCCAAATACCAAAACACACATCCTTTTATTGGAGTGATTTTACTGCAGGAGTGCAGTAGAAACACTTCCTCGCTGGTGGTAGACCATCACAGCAAAGAGTTCATTTCAATTTTCTCAGGTTGTGATGAGCTCTGCGTATTTGTTATAAAACTTGACAATCAGAATCGGCACAACAATTTCTATTTTAATACAAAGACACAATGGAAGAGTTACAGTAATAGTCTCTCGCAGGTCTGAGGAAAAACAGACGAGTGATTTATGGCTGATGAAATAGTTTGGACAGTCCAGTGTGTGTGTGTGTGTGTGTGTGTGTGTGTGTCAGTAGAATCATCAGGCAGTGTTTCCTTGCAAGTAATCTCTGAATGTTCCGCAGGGACAGTCTTCCACAGCCCTCCATATCAGTCTGATAGTGCAAGATCCACAGACAGCGAGATATGAATGCGTATACATTTAGCACCTAACACATCATTAATCCTGCTATGGGTGTGTTTTTCTTTCTTTTTGAAGAAGAGTGGGAATTGGTTATGTGTTCTGGCTGTTAAAGGAGAATTGTGAGTACCACACAAACACACATACCATTCCCCTCTCCCTTCATCCATATCACACATCATCTTTAAAATTCCTTCGATAAGACTGGGAGAGAGATGAGATGCCTGATGATTGGGTTGTTGGATAAATGAGGAGGAGGATATGTGATGGTCTCGCTACAGACAAAAGGGCCAGTCATAATAACAAAGAGCTCAGACAGGCTCCCTGTGGACAAGAAACGTACACTACAGACAAGACACAGCATAACAGACTTCAAACAGCACTCTGCTGGAGTGTGATACACAGTACAAAGGTACAGAGAAACATCTCATTATCTCTGAAATCTCTAGGAAACTAGCCGCGCTCACTGAGGTGAACATGAGAAGAACCCAACTGCTCAAGCTGTTTTTCCCCTATCTTGACTCCAACACAACTCTAGAGGGACATTGCTGTCTGACCTCTGCCTTGTCCCTAACCGCAACAAAACAAACTGCATGCATTAGACACCTCTCTCATTTGCTTGTTTTGTGTAATTCAGTAATATTACAAAAAGCAATATTGGAAATATTATTATTTTGAATAATAGAAACAGTGAACTCAGTCACCAGTGGAGTTCTACTCTCCGAATCCATCGGCAACAGGGCGGTATGCGGGGCAAGTGTGGTAGTCTGTGAGCGCTGCGGTTTGGGGACTTCCCAACAGAGGTCACGGGGTCAGGCCACTTAGCCCCCCTCCGTGCTCCCAGTAGTATACTCCAAGAGAACCCAAAAAGAACATGGAGGTGCTAGAGAAAACACAAACAGATCCTTGATTGTACCGAAGATGTAAACTAAACAGATTAGACATTTGGTTTTGTCCCGCTACCAGTAACCACCTTACAGAGAACCTGATAGATCCCATTTAGTTATAGAGCCTAAACCTCACTGGTAGAACCACAGAAATGATGGTCATGGCACCCCATTTCTTAAAGGCCCAATGCAGTCAAAAACATGATCTTCCTGTGTTTTATATGTATTTCCACATAATGAGGTTGGAATAATACAGTGAAATTGTGATAATTTCCTTTTAGTGTAAGAGCTGCCTTAAATTTCAGTGACATCACCATGCGGTAAATTACCGTATTGGTCCGAATATAAGACGACCCTGATTATAAGACGACCCCCCGTTTTTCAACACAAACATTTAGAAAAACAGATTTGCAGACTAGATTCGCCGAACAAAGAACTTCATTTTATTTTAAAATAACAATATTAAAAACACAGTGAATTAAACACAAAGGCAAACTATGTACAGTATGATTCAAAATTAATATCAAGCAATAATAAAGCAACATTTTTAAATAACAGAGAAAATACAGGCCACACATTTAACTAAACTTAACAAAAATTCGCCAAACTTCTCCTCCGATGTCTCTCTATCCCTCACACACGTCCTCTGCCCCGCTGTGTTCGCTCTCGCTGTCATCGCTCCCCAGCTGCTCCGCTTCCACCGGCTCCTCCCAAAGCACGTCGTCCTCGCTGCCGTCCAATGCATTTGAGATGCAACATTTTTTAAAGCCATCGATGATGCTCTGTGAGGGAATAGCATCCCATGCATGCAGGATCCATTCACACAGTAGACTTCTCTCCGAAGTCTGACGGCAGGCGTTGGGCCAAACTCGTTCTCCGTCTAAGTGACAGTCCATTACGCCGCATCATCCTACGACACCAGCCGAGGCTGGCTTTAAATCCAGTGATGTTGAGCTCTCTGGCGATTTCCAGGGCCTTAACCTGGATGACAGCTCTGGTAATGGGCATTCCCTCACTTCTTTTTTCCCTGACATATTCAAAAACCCTCCGGTCAACCTCAATGAAACGACCACTTTGAGGACCACGGAAGGATTTTCGCTGACTGTTAGCATCTTTTAGACGTTGTTTTTCTGCTCGCCATCTTCTTACATTACACTCAGTGACCCCGAATGTCTTGGCAGCTTGGCAGTTGTTAGATGACTCTGCCTTATTGACAACCATTATTTTGAAATTGGCATCATAGCTCCTCCGCTGTTGTTTATTGACCTGGCCCACTTTTGAGCCACTTGTCTCTAAATGGTCAGCCTGTCTTTCCATCTTTAAACACCGGTAACGGGCTGGTTGTTAAGGACGCCTCTTCCCTCCGTCCGGAACGAATTTTTGGCGCCATCTGTGCCCGCGAATGTGTATTGACATTTAAAGGGAGCGCCGAAGAAGAGAAACTGCGCTCTGAATACTAGACCCCGAATATAAGACGACCCGACTTTTTTGGACCTATTTCGAGGGGAAAAAAGGCCGTCTTATATTCGGACCAATACGGTAGTATATATTTTTACCGTCATTTAACTAGGCAAGTCAGTTCTGAACAAATTCTTATTTACAATGACGGCCTAGCCCTGCCAAACCTGGACAACTGTGCGCCGCCCTATGGGACTGCCAAGCCCAGCCAGTTTGTAACACAGCCTGGAATCGAACCAGGGTCTGTAGTGACACCTCCAGCACTGAGATGCAGTGCCTTAGACCTCTGAGCCACTCGGGAGCCCAGTTAACAGATCAATAAGAAAGAGAGTTCCAAACCTCTCTGCCAATAACATATAATTTTCAGTTTTCCCCTCCCCACGCAGACCACTTCCAGACAGTCCTAGAAAAATTATTTATTGAGAAATTGCTCTTTGCTAAGAAGCTATTTTTGTAAATTTTTGACAATTTTAATTAAAAACAAGGAAGGTACTTCATTATTACCCAGAATCGATTTGATATCGAGATAAAAACGGATGCATTGGACCTTTAATGTTTGTTTATTTCCAGTCTCCTATCAGTAGGTTAGTCATATTAGATCAACTATCATCACAAGAGCGCTACAGGTTTATATTGTCATTTGTTTTCTATTAATTACTGCCCATTTCTCTTCTGTCATCAAATTAGTGCAGGGAGAGGCCACTCCTAATGGACTTAATGATGATTACAGACAATATTGGTTTCGCCTTTCAGTAAACAGCCACCGGCTGCTGGAGAATAAATTATGGCTACAGATAAATCAATAGGCTACAGTAGAGAACAACACAAGTGAGTTCTCAAAGAGACTGGATTCTTTTAGCTTCCAACTTCTCATGGGTCCTTTGGGGGTCCCATGTTCTTCACAGGGGGCCACTTGTAGCTCCCACAGATTCCCACAGAGACAAGGATTATCTCCCGTCAGCTCCAGAGTGTCTCAGTGCTCAGCCCAGCACTGCCTGCCTGTCTCATACAGGGCCTGGTAATAGGAACATGGGCGCAGTGGGGACGGTCTTATCTGCTGTTAAGCTTGCCCTTGGGGAATGGAGAGGCAAATACCACTTATTTGCTTCTTCACTCCCTTTCTCCATCCTAATCCCCCCTTTCTCCCTCCTTAGCCTTTGTCGGTAGATTATCTGGCTACCCCAAATCCTGTCAGAACCACACAGGGGGTTAAGACTGGAGGGGAGATGGAAACATAAAGAGGGGAATAAGAGAGGGACCTCAATGCCCCAAATGCTCCCTTCAATTCTCCCTTCAATGCCCTCTTCAATGCCCCATTCAATGCCCCCTTAGTCCCACCAGGGAGCCACGAAAACAATGGTTCAATAACTATGTTTCTCTGAGTTTTTGGTGATGCTCCATTTGGCTAATAGACTACCGTCATGGTAATGGTAGCTTAATGGTCCATAATGTACAATTAGACAGCAGGAATACAGTGTGAAACAACACAAACTCAACACAACCCTTTGTCTCCACTCGTACTGTATGATCACATAGTGAACAAACACTATCCCCCTCTCTAACGATACAGGTCCATCTCCACAACCTCCGTTTTTACAGCAGCAGCCCAGACACCCCATCTGTCTGTCCTGACCTGTGTTTTGGCACATGAGGGTAAGTGTCCCTGTCTAACTGATCCTCTGGCTGATTGGCCACAGTGTAATGACAGTCAGGCAGCCAGCAGCCTCCCTCACTAACAGCCCAGCCCAGACATCTCTGTGGTGCTGCAGTATTGATATTGTATAGGGTTGCAGATGCCTAGTAGGCTTTTAATGATCATGCATCAGTTGACCTCCTCTGGATCATTCTGATTGCTATCATTTGTTTCTCCCTGCAGAACTTGGCTTGTAATCTATATTGGGGAGCCAAGTGAACTGCACATGCACACGCACCATAGTCACACACACATGTATCAACCACCAGTCAACACCAAAAAGAGAAAATCAAGAAGCTGATAAAGGAAGACAACTTGAGAAAGGGAGACCAGAGAATGATCCAGAGAGACATTTGTTCTGAATCCTATGAATCAGAGTGACTTTTCACCCCTCTAATGTTGTCTCATCACCACCACCCCCACCCGCACCCCATAACCCCCGCCACTACCACCATCCCTACCTCAATGTCAAGGTCAGTCCTGGGGTGGGACCCCAGCATTTCCAATTAGGTATCCATTAGACCTGTGTCACAAACCACACACAGCTGTCAGGGCCCTGTGGCTGTGGTCCTGACCCTGCTACCTTCACTTGCCACCCCAGGGCCCACTGTAGAGTGAAAAAGGAAGAGAGAGAGAGAGAGAGAGAGAGAGAGAGAGAGAGAGAGAGAGAGAGAGAGAGAGAGAGAGAGAGAGAGAGAGAGAGAGAGAGAGAGAGAGAGAGAGAGAGAGAGA
This sequence comes from Coregonus clupeaformis, assembly GCF_020615455.1. NCBI lineage: Eukaryota > Metazoa > Chordata > Actinopteri > Salmoniformes > Salmonidae > Coregonus > Coregonus clupeaformis. The sequence goes on along the minus strand of NC_059201.1, from coordinate 30,949,251 downwards.
GAGAGAGAGAGAGAGAGAGAGACAGAGAGAGAGACAGAGAGAGAGACAGAGAGAGAGACAGAGAGAGAGACAGAGAGAGGGAGGGAGAGAAAGTGAGAGAGAGAGAGAGAGAGAGAGAGAGAGAGAGAGAGAGAGAGAGAGAGAGAGAGAGAGAGAGAGAGAGAGAGAGAGAGAGAGAGAGAGAGAGAGAGAGAGAGAGAGAGAGAGAGAGAAGAATGTAAGATTAAAATGTGCATTGTGTCATTACATTTCTTTGTAATGGATGCAAGTCTTATTATTTTAGAAATATATTCCCCTCGTATCATTTATTTTAACACTCTCTCTTCATTCCATTAAAAAGGAATTAAACGAGCTTTGATGAAGATCATCAACCTTGTCTGTTAATTAACACAGTGTCAAACGGTAGAGAGCAGCCCCAGCCCCCTAATAAAGTAATCACCAGACCAATTGCCATCTCTCTGACCCTCTCTTTATGAGCCCTCTCCATTCCCTCTGATAAAACAGACACAGTACAGGATATACACCCAGCTAATTATAGAGGCCTATCACCTTTTACGGTGTATCACATTGAGCAAAAGGTCAATTCGATTCATGAAGGAATTATCAGCAGACAAAAAATTATCACTAAAAACAGAGATCACAAAAAAGAAATATTAGACACTATTAAACATTTGTGCGAAAAAAAAGCACCAGGAATGGACAACTTTCCCATAGAATTCTATTTAATATTTTGGTACAAAGTCGCAACCCTATTTATACAAATGACAACACATTATGTCACTCAATTCAGTGCTTCCCAGTTCCATGGATCAAACAGTTATTTCAGTTATATTAAAACCCCCTGCTGATTACAGACCCATAAGTTTAATAAGTTGTGATAATAAAATAATAACAAAGCTCATAAGCAATAGAATGGCAAAAGTCTTACCAGACCTGATATATACACGCCATGACCAAAAATATGTGGACACCTGCTTGTCGATCATCTCATTCCAAAATCATGGGCATTAATATGGAGTTGGTCCCCCCTTTGCTGCTATAACAGCCTCCACTCTTATGGGAAGGCTTTCCACTAGATGTTGGAATATTGCTGCGGGGACTGTCCCAGACCATTATTCCTCCTCCACCAAACTTGACAGTTGGCACTATTCATTCAGGCAGGTAGCATTCTCCTGGCATCCGCCAAACCCAGATTCATCCGTCGGACTGCCAGATGGTGAAGCGTGATTCATCACTCCAGAGAATGCATTTCCACTGCTCCAGAGTCCAATGGCGGCGAGCTTTACATCACTCCAGCCGACGCTTGGCATTGCTCATGGTGATCTTAGGCTTGTGTGTGGCTGCTTGGCCATGGAAACCCATTTCATGAAGCTCCCGACGAACAGTTGTTGTGCTGACATTGCTTCCAGAGGCAGTTTGGAACTCGTTAGTGAGTGCTGCAACCGAGGACAGACAATTGTTAAGCGGTACACACTTCAGCACTCAGCGGTCCTGTTCTGTGAGCTTGTGTGGCCTACCACTTCGCGGCTGACTCCTAGACGTTTCCACTTCACAATAACAGCACTTACAATTGACCGGGGCAGTTCTAGCAGGGCAGAAATTTGACGAACTGACTTGTTGGAAAGGTGACATCCTATGACAGTGCCACGTTGAAAGTCACTGAGCTCTTCAGTAAGGCCATTCTACTGCCAATGTTTGTCTATAGATATTGCATGGCTGTGTGCTCGATTTTACACACCTGTCAGCAACGGGTGTGGCTGAAATAGCCAAATCCACTAATTTGAAGGGGAGTCCACATACTTCAGACTAAACCAGGTTTTCCCCTAGGATTTTGCCTGTGCTTAGCTCCATTCCATTAATTTTTAATCCTGAAAAACTCCCCAGTCCTTACCGATTACAAGAATACCCATAACATGATGCAGCCACCACTATGCTTGAAAAGGTGGAGAGTGGTACGCAGTAATGTGTTGTAATGGATTTGCCCCAAACATAATTCAGGACAAAAAGTTAATTGCTTTGTCACATTTTTTGGCAGTATTACTTTAGTGCTTTGTTGCAAACAGGATGCATGTTTTGGAATATTTTTATTCTGTACAGGCTTCCTTCTTTTCACTCTCTCTGTCAATTACTGTAGGTTAGTATTGTGGAGTAACTACAATGTTGTAACCTCAGTCTTCTCCTATCACAGCCATTAAACTCTGTGACTGTTTTAAAGTCACCACTGGCCTCATAGTGAAATATCTGAGCGGTTTCCTTCCTTTCCAGCAACTGAGTTCGGAAGGACGCCTGTATCTTTGTAATGACTGGGTGTATTGATACACCATGCTCAAAGGGATATTCAGTGTCTGCTTTTTAGATTTTTACCCATCTCCCCAATAGGTGCCCTTCTTTGCGAGGCATTGGAAAACCTCCCTGGTCTTTGTGATTGAATCTGTGTTTGAAATTCACTGCTCAACTGAGGGACCTTACAGATTATTGTATGTATGGGGTACAGAGATGAGGTAGTCATTCAAAAATCATGTTAAACACTATTAACGCACACAGAGTCCATGCAACTTATTATGTGACGTGTTAAGCAGTTTTACTCCTGAACTTATTTAGGCTTGTCATAACAAAGGGGTTGAATACTTATTGACTCAAGACATTTCAGATTTTCATTTGTTATTAATTTGTAAAAATTTCAAAAAAAATAATTCCACTTTGACATCATGGGGTATTGTGTGTAGGCCAGTGACAAAAACATCTCAATTTAAGCCATTTTAAATTCAGGCTGTCAAAATGTGGAAAAGGTTCAATGGGTGTGAATACTTTCTGAAGGCACTGTATGTTTTGTATTGTAAAAAAAATCTACATAAATACTATCTTACCAAAAAAATTAAAATGAACATCATGGATGTATGTCCTCTGGTAATGAACAGCATGTCATGCAGTGTGTGAGAAAAAAAGCACTAAAACCAAATGGGCAGTGGAGGAACCAATTCAAGCCACCACAAAACAGCCCATAAATCCATAGTGTACGTAGGCACAGACACAGAGATCTACTGCCTTTCTATAGGAAGAGATATAGACACTTTATGTTTTACTATTCAATTAATGACCTCTATATTACTGCAAAGAGAGAATGTATAATCTTCTAGTCAAAAGGAAAGCTCCTAAACTAAAGCCACTAGAGAGAACAGCAGCAAAGGTGTATTTGCTGTCACTTCATGTTTCAAATAAGTCCCCAATGGTTGTTAATCATAACTGTGTTTAAACCCTATTAAATCAATTATCTAAGCACCAGAAGAGTTGGGGATTGGAGAAAAGCCTTTTGTGAGAATCCAGATGTTAGACCCTTTCAGCAGCGTCCCTCAAGAAATGTGTATGTAAGATGAATGGTTATGCAAGAGATACAGTACAGAGATACAGTAAGAAGGTAAGAAGCAGCCTAGTGCCTACACACAGTGGTGGAAAAAGTACCCAATTGTCATACTTGAGTAAAAGTAAAGATACCTTAATAGAAAGTTACTCAAGTAAAAGTGAAAGTCAGCCAGTAAAATACTACTTGAGTAAAAGTCTAAAAGTATTTGGATTTAAATATACTTAAGTATCAAAAGTAAATGTAATTGCTAAAAGATGCTTAAGTATCAAAAGTAATAGTATAAATCATTTAAAATTCCTTATATTAAGCAAAGCAGACGGCACCATTTTCTTGTTTTTAACACATTATTTACAAAAGTTGCATTTGTGTATAGTGAGTTACCATTTTCATGTCCTGCTAAGCATTCAAAATGTAACAAGTACTTTTGGTTGTCAGGGAAAATGTATGGAGTAAAAAGTACAATCTTTTCTTTAGGAATGTAGTGAAGTAAAATAAAAGTAAAAGTTGTCAAAAATATAAATAGTAAAGTAAAGATACCCCAAAAAACTACTTAAGTAGTACTTTAAAGTGTTTTTACTGAAGTACTTTACACCACTGCCTACACACCCTACCCTCAAACACATATTCAAATCAACCACCTGCCAGCCCCCCTCCCACAGACCCTTCTCGTTTATGCTTCCCACCCAGCTGATGGGAGCTCAGAGATAGAGACACAAAGAGAAGGGATGAGCTGCTTCTGCGTCTATCTGTCTGTCCCTATAATGTCCGGCTGGCAGGCTGGTACACTGAAGGGTGTCTCTGTGTGTGGCCTGTACATTGGCACACACACAGGGGCTTTACTGGGGTGCTTCCTGAGAGGGGGACATTGGGCCCAATGTTGACAAAGCCTGGTATGGCTTGCTGTCAGCCCATTCTGGGTGCACTCAATGGAAAGAATCATTTAGGCCGGCCTACAACAGACCACTTTTATATTTGACTTTAATCAATGTTCAGGAGGAGAGCAGGGGCATGGGGAGACGGAGCCAGCCAGTGTGGTGAGCGGTGATCTGGAAAATAACATTAGAAAACACACATAGTGCTAATTCCAACATGAGAGGGGATCTGATCTGAATGTGCTATGAGGAAAGACTGGCCCCACAACGGGCAGATTCAGGGAGCTGAGAGAGGAGGCCCTTTGTGGTGAGCTATCAAAAGCACCTTACGCAACCGCCTGCAAGAAGTGTAAAAATAACACATTTGTCGATTCTGGCTTTGTGAAGGGGACAGTGATAAAAAAAATTCTAACCACTTTAAAGTTTTCAGATGGCTGAGGCTGATCGCTTCCTTTGCAGACTCTCTTTAAGTCTTCTCTCTCAGTGTTATCCAGCCTTGCCACAGGCCTCCTCTTTAAAGGGATACTTCAGGATTTTGGCAATGAGGCCTTTTATCTACGTACCCTGAGTCAGATAAACTCGTAGATACCATTTGTATGTCTCTGTGTCCAGTATGAAGGACTTTAAAGGTAGTTTCGCTACCTCTAGCCACTCAAGGATATTCAGAGACTTGCCCCGAAGCCACTCCTGTGTTGTCTTGGCTGTGTGCTTAGGGTCGTTGTCCTGTTGGAATGTGAACCTTCGCTCCTGTCTGAGGTCCTGAGCGCTCTGGAGCAGATTTACATCAAGGATCTCTCTGTACTTTGCTCTGTTCATCTTTTCCTCGATCCTGACTAGTCTCCCAGTCCCTGCTGCTGAAAAACATCCCCACAGCATGATGCTGCCACCACCATAGGGATGGTGCCAGGTTTCCTCCAGACGTAACGCTTGGCATTCAGGCCAAATAGTTAAATCTTGGTTTCATCAGACCAGAGAATCTTGTTTCTCATGGTCTGAGAGTCTTTAGGTGACTTCAAACTCCAAGCGGGCTGTCATTTGCCTTTTACTGAGGAGTGGCTTCCGTCTGGCCACTCTACCATAAAGGCCTGATTGGTGGAGTGCTGCAGAGATTGTTGTCCTTCTGGAAGGTTCTCCCATCTCCACAGAGGAACTCTAGAGATCTGTCAGTGACCATCGGGTTCTTGGTCACCTCCCTGACCAAGGCCCTTCTCCCCCGATTGCTCCGTTTGGCCGGGCGGCCAGCTCTTGGAAGAGTCTTGGTGGTTCCAAACTTCTTCCCTTTAAGAATGATGGAGGCCATTGTGTTCTTGGGGACGTTCAATGCTGCAGAAATTGTTTGGTACCCTGCCCCAGATCTGTGCTTTGACACAATCCTGTCTCTGAGCTCTACGGACAATTCCTTCAACCTCATGGCTTGGTTTTGCTCTGACATGCACTGTCAACTGTGGGACCTTGTATAGACAGGTGTGTGCCTTTCCAAATCATGTCCAATCAATTGAATTTACCACAGGTGGACTCCAATCAAGTTGTAGAAACATCTCAAGGATGATCAATGGAAACAGGATGCAACTGAGCTCAATTTCGAGTCTCATTGCAAAGGGTCTGAATACTTATGTAAATAAGGTTTTTCTGTTGTTTATTTTTTATAAATTTGCACAACTTTCTAAAAATCTGTTTTCGTTTTGTCATTATGGGGTATTGTGTGTAGATTGCTGAGGATGTAAAAAAAAATCCATTTTAGAATAAGGCTGTAACGTAACAAAATGTGGAAAAAGTAAATGGTTCTGAATACTTTCCGAAGGCACTGTAGTCAAAATGTTTGCCTAGTTGAGCCAATGGCAAGTTGAGAAAATTGAATTGTTTTCTTCCTAGGCATAACGCAAGGCATTATCGCTGGGATATGAGGTAACAACAGGGCCTATGTTAAAAGTGTTTTAAAAACTACAAAGTGTTTGTTAGGTGTTACGCCTGTGTTAAAAGATGCTTAAAATGATTAAAGGACAAAAAAGCGATTGTGATTGTGTTGAATTGTGTTTGGGAAATAAAGATAGACATCGTTTCAAAAAGGTAGTGGTAATATTTCAGACCAAAATGTATCCATACCCGTGGTAAGTTGTGCCAAGAGACCACTTTTTTTGGGACAAGCTACTGTATGTTTTCAAAACTGTAATGTTTACATGAATTTTGATTATGTCCAGGGATACACAACGTCCTGAAATATAAGTAGATATCTTTGTTAGAAAGAATACTATATTTCCCTTCACGGAGTGATGCTGATTGTCAAAAATGTCTCAACTTACCCCACTCTCCCCAAGGTCTAGAGTCAATCTAAACAGCACAGTGTTATGTATGAATGTATCAGGTATGTGATCAGTATTGGTAGCATCATCAGAATAACAGCTCAGCTTGTGGTATAAATCCATGCGTTGAGGGAATCCCAAGCCACAGAGGGTTCTGCTGTTTCAGTCATTGATTTATAACTCTTAACCTGGACATCAATCCTGTGGGCTGTCACCCTCTGACAACCCTGATGCTCTCTTTATTCAGGGTGAGTGACAGATGGACTGATTAACCCACCGGAGGGGTTGTGTGGTTGTTAAAACCAACGATCCCCGCTTACTGAGACCACACAATCAATCCCAATCCTACCGTATTCAATTCAGTCGCCTCTCGTATAACACAAAAGAAAGAAGCAGTTAAAAGTATTTGAGGTACAATATCTAACTCTGAATAAAGTGGTTTGAATGTGTGAGCTCTGTCTGGCACTGATAGACTATTCCCTATGGTAAACGGCTGTGGTGTTGTTGACAGTAGCCTGCTGTGCTGTTGCCTCCCCTGAGGTTGACAGCAGCCATAGTGATATCATACTAATAAGAGCTGATGCTATTTCGGCTCCATGAGATGTGTAGGCAGCTAGGAAACAGTCCAGTATAACATCAGACTCAATGAAGATTCCATTCCACCCACTGACAGGCTTATTATGTTCACATCAAAGATGTAACACATACACACGCACAGAGGCACAAACATACTCATAGAAGTCAACCCCACAGTGGATAACAAGTCTTACCTTTGGTTCTCAAATGTTCTCTCGTAGTGTTCAGAGACCAAGGTCTGGAAGTAAACAAAGTCAAGAGAAGATCAGGAGTCAGAGACAAGATCCATAGAGAGCTACTAATAACCCATCAAAGTATTTGTGTTAGTAAGAGCAACTGTCTTTGTCTCCCAGTTATGATGTCAAAGTGGGTGAATGTACTATACTCTGTTCATGCTGCCTATTCCTGATCTGGGATGTTGTAGACCACAGAAAGCAGCCTCTGTCCATACTCCATTCTGGCTCTTTTGGGTGGTTATGTGTTACTCCATTACGGCACATCCCCAACAGATGCCATACTCTATTAAAAACAAAAAACGATGTTTTAAGTGAGAAGTAGGCATTGGTCTGAAGCCGAAAAAGAAAGGAAATTCACATGAGCACCACAACGCCTACTCCACCCATGCTCTACCAAGGTTTTCCAGCAAACAGCTTTGACCTACTACAGTAGCTATGTTGGTATACTGTACTTCAAACAATGCATATGCAGGTTGCTAAGGATTGAAACCTTCTCAAACAGCCTAATTCATACTCTTAGAGGAAGTGCTCCCACAATAATGTGATTTGTACCGCACTCAAGTATTGGATTCTTCACACACCACACTAATCCCATTCCACTACCTTTTCAAGCTTTCTTTTATTATATGAAAGCAATCTTTGCTTTTGTACTTATAATACCATCATGCTTGATTGAGCTAGCTGTTTTGTCTTGTAGTAATGCGGTGCCTGCCTGTATTTCCATAAACCTTTATTTTAGCAATACATGTAATTGAGATTTTTATTTATTTCATAACATATTTTTGGGGTCAGTAGGTGACCAACATAACAACAAGTGGTGGTGTGTTGGACGGAGTCACTCATATACAGTGGGGGAAAAAAGTATTTAGTCAGTCACCAATTGTGCAAGTTCTCCCACTTAAAAAGATGAGAGAGGCCTCTCATTTTCACCATAGGTACACGTCAACTATGACAGACAAAATGAGGAAAAAAAATCAGGAAAATCACATTGTAGGATTCTTTATGAATTTATTTGCAAATAATGTTGGAAAATAAGTATTTGGTCAATAACAAAAGTTTCTCAATACTTTGTTATATACCCTTTGTTGGCAATGACACAGGTCAAACGTTTTCTGTAAGTCGTCACAAGGTTTTCACACACTGTTGCTGGTATTTTGGCCCATTCCTCCATGCAGATCTCCTCTAGAGCAGTGATGTTTTGGGGCTGTCGCTGGGCAACACGGACTTTCAACTCCCTCCAAAGATTTTCTATGGGGTTGAGATCTGGAGACTGGCTAGGCCACTCCAGGACCTTGAAATGCTTCTTACGAAGCCACTCCTTCGTTGCCCGGGCGGTGTGTTTGGGATCATTGTCATGCTGAAAGACCCAGCCACGTTTCATCTTCAATGCCCTTGCTGATGGAAGGAGGTTTTCATTCAAAATCTCACGATACATGGCCCCATTCATTCTTTCCTTTACACGGATCAGTCGTCCTGGTCCCTTTGCAGAAAAACAGCCCCAAAGCATGATGTTTCCACCCCCATGCTTCACAGTAGGTATGGTGTTCTTTGGATGCAACTCAGCATTCTTTGTCCTCCAAACACGACGACTTGAGTGCTTACCAAAAAGTTCTATTTTGGTTTCATCTGACCATATGACATTCTCCCAATCCTCTTCTGGATCATCCAAATGCACTCTAGCAAACTTCAGACGGGCCTGGACATGTACTGGCTTAAGCAGGGGGACACGTCTGGCACTGCAGGATTTGAGTCCCTGGCGGCGTAGTGTGTTACTGATGGTAGGCTTTGTTACTTTGGTCCCAGCTCTCTGCAGGTCATTCACTAGGTCCCCCCGTGTGGTTCTGGGATTTTGCTCACCGTTCTTGTGATAATTTTGACCCCACGGGGTGAGATCTTGCGTGGAGCCCCAGATCGAGGGAGATTATCAGTGGTCTTGTATGTCTTCCATTTCCTAATAATTGCTCCCACAGTTGATTTCTTCAAACCAAGCTGCTTACCTATTGCAGATTCAGTCTTCCCAGCCTGGTGCAGGTCTACAATTTTGTTTCTGGCGTCCTTTGACAGCTCTTTGGTCTTGGCCATAGTGGAGTTTGGAGTGTGACCGTTTGAGGTTGTGGACAGGTTTCTTTTATACTGATAACAAGTTCAAACAGGTGCCATTAATACAGGTAACGAGTGGAGGACAGAGGAGCCTATTAAATAAGAAGTTACAGGTCTGTAAGAGCCAGAAATCTTGCTTGTTTGTAGGTGACCAAATACTTATTTTCCACCATAATTTGCAAATAAATTCATAAAAAATCCTACAATGTGATTTTCTGGAATTTTTTTTCTCAATTTGTCTGTCATAGTTGACGTGTACCTTTGATGAAAATTACAGGCCTCTCTCATCTTTTTAAGTGGGAGAACTTGTACAATTGGTGGCTGACTAAATACTTGTTTTCCCCACTGTATAGAGGTCTACAGAGCCTGTCTTCATTCCTGATTTCTGTAACCGTTAGCTTACCAGTGTAATATTGACATAAACTCAGAAACACTTGCTCTTGTTTTATCAATTGATCTGCTGATGGGCAGTTCATTATCTCTGTCAAATGAATATGTAGCTTAAAGTTGTGTGTATTTGTATATATTTTTGCAATAAAGATGGTGATGCTATGATAATACACATTTACAATAGGCCTATATCTAAAAACACATACAGCCTAATGATATATATAGGATTGCTATATATACAGTGAGCGAAAAAAGTATTTGATCCCCTGCTGATTTTGTACGTTTGCCCACTGACAAAGAAATGATCAGTCTATAATTTTAATGGTAGGTTTATTTGAACAGTGAGACAGAATAACAACAAAAAAATCCAGAAAAACGCATGTCAAAAATGTTATAAATTGATTTGCATTTTAATGAGGGAAATATGTATTTTACCCCCTCTCAATCAGAAAGATTTCTGGCTCCCAGGGGTCTTTTATACAGGTAACATGCTGAGATTAGGAGCACACTCTTAAAGGGAGCGCTCCTAATCTCAGTTTGTTACATTTACATTTACATTTTAGTCATTTACCTGTATAAAAGACACCTGTCCACAGAAGCAATCAATCAATCAGATTCCAAACTCTCCACTATGGCCAAGACCAAAGAGCTCTCCAAGGATGTCGGACAAGATTGTAGACCTATACAAGGCTGGAATGGGCTACAAGACCATCGCCAAGCAGCTTGGTGAGAAGATGATGAAGAAACACAAAAGAACTGTCAATCTCCCTCGGCCTGGGGCTCCATGCAAGATCTCACCTCGTGGAGTTGCAATGATCATGAGAACGGTGAGGAATCAGCCCAGAACTACACAGGAGGATCTTATCAATGATCTCAAGGCAGCTGGGACCATAGTCACCAAGAAAACAATTGGTAACACACTACGCCGTGAAGGACTGAAGTCCTGCAGCGCCCGCAAGGTCCCCCTGCTCAAGAAAGCACATATACAGTGGGGGAAAAAAGTATTTAGTCAGCCACCAATTGTGCAAGTTCTCCCACTTAAAAAGATGAGAGAGGCCTGTAATTTTCATCATAGGTACACGTCAACTATGACAGACAAATTGAGGAAAAAAAATCCAGAAAATCACATTGTAGGATTTTTAATGAATTTATTTGCAAAATATGGTGGAAAATAAGTATTTGGTCACCTACAAACAAGCAAGATTTCTGGCTCTCACAGACCTGCAACTTCATCTTTAAGAGGCTCCTCTGTCCTCCACTCGTTACGTGTATTAATGGCACCTGTTTGAACTTGTTATCAGTATAAAAGACACCTGTCCACAACCTCAAACAGTCACACTCCAAACTCCACTATGGCCAAGACCAAAGAGCTGTCAAAGGACACCAAAAACCAAATTGTAGACCTGCACCAGGCTGGGAAGACTGAATCTGCAATAGGTAAGCAGCTTGGTTTGAAGAAATCAACTGTGGGAGCAATTATTAGGAAATGGAAGACATACAAGACCACTGATAATCTCCCTCGATCTGGGGCTCCACGCAAGATCTCACCCCGTGGGGTCAAAATTATCACAAAAATCCCAGAACCACACGGGGGGACCTAGTGAATGACCTGCAGAGAGCTGGGACCAAAGTAACAAAGCCTACCATCAGTAACACACTACGCCGCCAGGGACTCAAATCCTGCATTGCCAGACGTGTCCCCTTGCTTAAGCCAGTACATGTCCAGGCCCGTCTGAAGTTTGCTAGAGTGCATTTGGATGATCCAGAAGAGGATTGGGAGAATGTTCGCTGTCAAAACTGTTCGCTGCTCTGGCACCCCAATGGTGGAACAAGCTCCCTCACGACGCCAGGACAGCGGAGTCACTCACCACCTTCCGGAGACATTTGAAACCCCACCTCTTTAAGGAATACCTGGGATAGGATAAAATAATCCTTCTACCCCCCCCCCCCTAAAAAAAATAATAATAATACAAATAAAAAAAACAATTTGTAAAGTGGTTATCCCACTGGCTATAGGGTGAATGCACCAATTTGTAAGTCGCTCTGGATAAGAGCGTCTGCTAAATGACGTAAATGTAAATGTAAATGTCAGATGAAACCAAAATATAACTTTTTGGTAAAAACTCAACTCGTCGTGTTTGGAGGACAAAGAATGCTGAGTTGTATCCAAAGAACACCATACCTACTGTGAAGCATGGGGGTGGAAACATCATGCTTTGGGGCTGTTTTTCTGCAAAGGGACCAGGACGACTGATCCGTGTAAAGGAAAGAATTAATGGGGCCATGTATCGTGAGATTTTGAGTGAAAACCTCCTTCCATCAGCAAGGGCATTGAAGATGAAACGTGGCTGAGTCTTTCAGCTTGACAATGATCCCAAACACACCGCCCGGGCAACGAAGGAGTGGCTTCGTAAGAAGCATTTCAAGGTCCTGGAGTGGCCTAGCCAGTCTCCAGATCTCAACCCCATAGAAAATCTTTGGAGGGAGTTGAAAGTCCGTGTTGCCCAGCAACAGCCCCAAAACATCACTGCTCTAGAGGAGATCTGCATGGAGGAATGGGCCAAAATACCAGCAACAGTGTGTGAAAACCTTGTGAAGACTTACAGAAAACGTTTGACCTGTGTCATTGCCAACAAAGGGTATATAACAAAGTATTGAGAAACTTTTGTTATTAGCCAAATACTTATTTTCCACCATAATTTGCAAATAAATTCATTAAAAATCCTACAATGTGATTTTCTGGATTTTTTTTCCTCATTTTGTCTGTCATAGTTGACGTGTACCTATGATGAAAATTACAGGCCTCTCTCATCTTTTTAAGTGGGAGAACTTGCACAATTGGTGGCTGACTAAATACTTTTTTTCCCCACTGTACAGGCCCGTCTGAAGTTTGCCAATGAACATCTGAATGATTCAGAGGAGAACTGGGTGAAAGTGTTGTGGTCAGATGAGACCAAAATCGAGCTCTTTGGCATCAACTCAACTCGCCGTGTTTGCAGGAGGAGGAATGCTGCCTATGACCCCAAGAACACCATCCCCACTGTCAAACATGGAGGTGGAAACATTATGCTTTGGTGGTGTTTTTCTGCTTAGGGGACAGGACAACTTCACCGCATCAAAGGGATGATGGACGGGGCCATGTACCGTCAAATCTTGGGTGAGAACCTCCTTCCCTCAGCCAGGGCATTGAAAATGGGTCATGGATGGGTATTCCAGCATGACAATGACCCAAAACACACGGCCAAGGCAACAAAGGAGTGGCTCAAGAAGAAGCACATTAAGGTCCTGGAGTGGCCTAGCCAGTCTCCAGACCTTAATCCCATAGAAAATCTGTGGAGGAAGCTGAAGGTTTGAGTTGCCAAACGTCAGCCTCGAAACCTTAATGACTTGGAGAAGATCTGCAAAGAGGAGTGGGACAAAATCCCTCCTGAGATGTGTGCAAACCTGGTGGCCAACTACAAGAAACATCTGACCTCTGTGATTGCCAACAAGGGTTTTGCCACCAAGTACTAAGTCATGTTTTGCAGAGGGGTCAAATACTTATTTCCCTCATTAAAATGCAAATCAATTTATAACATTTTTGACATGCATTTTTCTGGATTTTTTTGTTGTTATTCTGTCTCTCACTGTTCAAATAAACCTACCATTAAAATTATAGACTGATAATTTCTTTGTCAGTGGGCAAACGTACAAAATCAGCAGGGGATCAAATACTTTTTTCCCTCACTGTATATATATTATTTTAATAGCAAGACACTGTAAAGTCCATTATTCCTCTGAAGAGTATGAATTAGGCTGTTTGAGAAAGTTTGATTCCTAAGCAACCTGGATACACATTGTTTAAATTACAACATACCAACATAGTTATTGTAGTAGGTCAAAGCTGTGCAATTCTACACATTTTGCTATGCAGCTGAGAGAAAATGTTGCAGGTTTTAAGCTAGTTTCCTGCAATTCTATGCATTTTACCATAGATAATGTGTTATTTTGCTAAAAAAATAAAAACAAAATGAATACTGCTAAATTCATTGTTTTAGGAATTTTCAATTCTCATTGACTGTCTAGCTTTAATTTTGGTGATTGTTAGCTCTCAAAGATTGCTCAGTTTGGCCGGGCGGCCAGCTCTAGGAAGACTCTTGGTGGTTCCAAACCTCTTCCATTTAAGAATGATGGAGGTGACTGTGTTCTTGGGGACCTTCAATGCTGCAGAAAGTTTTTGGTACAATTCCTTCAACCTCATGGCTTGGTTTTTGCTCTAACATGCACTGTCAACTGTGGGACCTTATATAGACAGGTGTGTGGCTTTCCAAATCATGTCCAATCAATTGAATTTACCACAGGTGGATTCCAATCATGTTGTAGAAACATCTCAAGGATGATCAATGGAAACAGGATGCACCTGAGCTCCATTTTGAGTCTCATAGCAAAGGGTCTGAATACTTATGTAAATAAGGTATTTCTGTTTTTAATCTTTTATACATTTGCAAAGATTTCTAAAAACCTGTTTTCACTTTGTCATTATGGAGTATTGTATATAGATTGATTAGGCCGTTTTAGATTAAGGCTGTAACGTAACAAAATGCGGAAAAAGTCAAGGCGTTTGAATACTTTCCAAATGCACTGTACATATCGTGTAATTCCACTGTATGTTCCTTATTATTTGTTTAGTATTATCCAACTTCATCCAGATATTATACTGTTGATGTGTATGGAGTACAAAATTACTGGTTAGCTTGTATTCTCAGAAAAAGAACACTGGTGTTCGTGTAACAGAATGTATATACAGCAATATAGGTTATAGTCATTGGAGGAGGAAGTGGTGTGTTGTTAGGACACAGACATGGTTCTAATTTCAGTGGTGCTCATGATGACCCACATAACAATTGAAATGTCAATGTGGCCCCCCTCAAACCTATTGTATCATTGGGAACCCTTAGTAAGCAATGATAGGACCCTGAGCACAGGAATATACTATAATGAACATGTCGGCTTTCTGGACATTATAATCATTTATTTTCCATTCCATTGTTTGCTCAGCTTGTAATTGTAGTTGGTTATGTAAACATGATCAGAACAGGCATTGGATGATAAACAGAACAAAACATGGACCAATTCTGTGATATTTTTTTTTAAACAATTTGATCCACATCCTCACTTTTTGTCAATATTACAATATTGCTGGTTGATCAGCATCTGTCCTTGGTCTACATCACACAGCCTGGGAGTCCTCAATCCTGTAAGATACATGAAACACATAGCTAGGTTGTTGAATTATCATTATGTCTGTCATGGATCTGGTCCATACATTACCTTTTTGCTGTTCTCAGTTTAGCCCAGAGAATTGAGAATCAGGCAGGGATTCTCTCTACTCTGTATACAGTCAAAACATTGCTGTGGGGTTCCTACCCACTGTGTACATCAACACCCGGGTCAAGCCACCCATGATTGTCCAGCCTTGCTGTAGTCATGACTCTACTCTACTTCACCTAGGTGGTATAAGGATTTGATGATCATGGAAGGTGACCTGGTTCACATTTTTTGGGAGAGAGAGAATCCTCTCTCAGTTTTCAGAGCGCGTGTGAGTTATTATGTTATTTACAGTGACATGCTTATCTTCAAAATAAGCTACTCAAATGAATGTGGAGACTGCATTTTTCTGGAAAAACTTCAGTATGGCTGAATTGTTGTTGTCTGTTGACTCCTGAAACACAGACACAAAGGTGGAGTTAGTGAATAGTTACATGTCTGTCTGTCTGTCATGGATCAATGTAAAGCCTAGATTCTATGAACTTGTTAATGACATACTCAAGTGTTCTCTGTGGAAAGGAAGGTGTCTGTCTGGCCATGGTTTCACTTCTGTGGCCGTGCAGAGCAGAGGGGGGCTGGGATGGGTAGCCTAAGAGTAAATGGTATGTAGGCAACTACAATATCAGTTCTCACATTTGGTGCCTGTTGGATAGGACAGAATGTGCAAAATTGAGGGATGAACTCCCTTACAAAAAAAAGATTACAGTTTTGAAACTGCAATAAAAGTTCAGTAACTGCAGCCGACTGTAGTATTTTGGATGCAGTAATTGCACTGTATCTGCAGTGACACTGCAAAAGTACAGCAGTAAAATAAACGGTGTTATTTTGGACGCAGTGTACTGTAATTATACTGCACTCTGACTGCAATCTTTTTTTGTAAGGGCTAATTTCACTAGCTATATACACCCAATTTCTCTTTGAAAGCAAGGTAGCTAGTTAATTAAAACATAATTATGTTTTGTCCTTACAACTTTACGTGAACTGTAGTTTGCACGTTTTGATATTACTTTGCAGTATTTTGTATCACATTTGCAAGCAAGCACATATTCCCTTTGACAGCTAGGTTTATTACTGTAGAGACAACTTGCAGTTTTGAAGACAGCTTCGCATTTGGTAACATACAAACAGTGCAGTCGCGTCAGTACTGGTAAAGCAGTGATTTAGTCACTGAGCTAAATATGAACGTAGCTACAGTTACCTAGTTAGCTAACCAGCCAAACTTGTTAGTGACCCATAGGCCTACTCTTGCTGCTACTGCAGTGCTGCCGTGCATAACATGTCTCCAAAAATGACTATGTATCCCAGTTGTGTTGACATTTCACCTATCCAAGTTTTCATCCACTTTTGAGGTCACTAGCTAGCTATCCAGCTAATGTTAGCTAGGTGATGTTAGCCATGAAGCTGGCCCCTGATAAGTCGTTTGGCTAACGTGTGCCTTGCCAGGCTGCTTACTATAGCCAAGTGAACGTCAGTAGATCATCAGAATAATATTAGCTTTTTTCTTACTCACCATTTCACCATCAGCCCATCCAACAGCGCCAGATCGAACTAAGTGCATTACAGACAGCAGTAACCCCGCCTAAACCGTATCACCAGGTTGTAAACAGGAAGTAATGAAACCGCACCTGTTCCAAGTGAACTAAAGCCAGCCCTTGCAAGACACGTATAGTAGATTGAAATATACATCATTTTATTAGGAAACACATATCATAGATGCGCAAAAACCCGAAGGTTAACTTCGGGGTTTCCCTGTTCAAGCCATACCAAACATAACATATCATCCTAATTTGAGTGTCCCAGATTTACATTTACTATGTTACATCTAGTCTATGAGACCAGGCTGTTTTCAGAAGGTGAATAGCTCAATTGATTGTGACAGTCTTACGTTGCAAAATATGACTACATTCCCATTGAAAGCAAAGCAAAGTAAAGGAAAACGGTGTTAAGTCATTTACTTGAACGTCGTATAACTCAGCTATTGAGACTAAACAAAGATATCCCCATGTACACTAGCGCCGCATCTTTCTTTTGCAGCTTGTTTGTAGCCTAAAGCATTCCAGAGTTATGCATCCTATACATTTATATAGTCAGGGTTTGGGGGGACATTAGCCCCCTTCCCCGACCGCCGTGCCACTGGAATGGCCGTGCACGGCAGAGTTGTTGACAAATATCCGAAATGTCAAGAAGACAGGAGAAGGAGCATACTGGAATCTATTCTGGATGTTCGAAACAGGTGAGTTTTTCTGATGCTAGCAAGCATGCATTTGCATGTTGTTTAAATGTGCATTTGTTTTCTCAGCTACAGTTTGAGTTGTGTCCTGTCTCTGTCTGACAGTAAAATATAGCTAGCTCTTACCGTAGCTTGGACTATGGAGTAGCTAGCTAGCTAGTGTTGCAAAAGCCCATTGCATTGCATGTACCGGTATTGTAAGGTAGCAGCGTGACGTCTAGAATTTGAGCTAGGTAGGTGCAGAAATACTCTGAAAACTCAATTGCTAACAACCCTGTTAAAAAATCCGGTATGTGGTTCTCGGTAACGGCCCGACGGCTCATGTCGAGAGGCGGGGAGTGTGTTGTGTATCTCCAATCAAGTTGATTTGTGAATTTTCATCGTCATTGGTGTCATATTGGCTTAGATATTATGGTAGGGAGATTTGAATTTAACATTGAGCTTCAACCAATGCCATACACAATAATTATTGTTCCTCATTGACAGATGCCATCCACCATTATGAGTCCTTCCCAGCAGATGACACTCACAACCACCACTCCTCCCTCCCAGATGACTGAGAGGTGGATCAAACATCTGCTTTATATCTAGATGCTATTTCACTATCAATATCGTCATATACAATTTGTTTTATTTTCAATAGACCAACTCTAACTTCATGCACCTGTGAAAATGTCTGAAAAACTGAAAAGTGTCTGCACTCACCCAGCTCTTTTAATCACCAAGCTCTTTTAAAACTGTCTCTATATCTAAAACTGTCTGTATTTCTGATATATTTAGCAACTGCTGAAGGCTTTGTTCTGTGCCCAGCTGTGAAGACAAAACAGGTAGCTTAGTGGTTAAGAGTGTTGTGCCAGTAACCGAAAGGTCGCTGGTTCTAATCCCCGAGGCGACTAGGTGAAAAATCTGTCGATGTGCCCTTGAGCAAGGCACTTAACCCTAATTGCTCCTGTAAGTCGCTCTGGATAAGAGCTTCTGCTAAATGACTCAAATGTAAAAATGTAATGTTGACAGTGTTGCAGCTATCTGATCTGTGTTGTGATTGGCTGGGTGTCAACGTCCAGAATGTAAACCACTCAGCCATGCTGCCAAACCAACCTCTATCTCCATAAGAGTGGAGACTGAACACTGCACCAAACATTCTATTCCCATGCCAAACTCTGACCTACAGCTTTCAGTAATGATATGACTCAACAAACATGTCATTCTTTGTTCTCTGTAAAATAATACTGTTGTCCTAAAGTAGATAACGCTTTACACCACTGAGCAAGGGTTGCATTTTGGGAGTGTGTGCGTGCCTGCACTTCTGTCAGGGGGTGTTTGATATTCTAAGGATACCACCTAAGCACCCATGGAGCTCAATGCCAGGGCATGCCCGTGACCCGACCCCAGCTGCTCTCGGTCCCTGCCAGGTCTGCCAGCCACTCATGGTCATCAAAGGGAGGACAGGCAGAGCACCTGTGTCTGTCTGTCCATTTGAGGGACAAAAGGACAGAACTCTCTCAAGATTCTATATGCTACCCTATTAGTCCATGAGCCAGGGGGGATGGTCGGGCTCACTTGGGGTGACGATTTCTCATAGTGATTTTCTTGAAGGTCTTTGTCCCTAGAGTTGGAAAATGTGTGACAGCAGTGCAGCAATGGCAGCTTTCTCTGTGTTATCACTCTTTCTGCGATTGCTGCACTATGAAACATCGTCACCCAAAGTGAGCCCAAAAGTATGAGGACACCTGCTCGTCAAACATCTCATTCCAAAATCATGGGCATTAATATGGAGTTGGTCCCCCCTTTGCTGTGATAACAGCCTCCACTCCTCTGGGAAGGCTTTCCACTAGATGTTGGAACATTGCTGCTGGGACTTGCTTAAATTCAGCCACAAGAGCTTTAGTGAGGTCGGGCACTGATGTTGGCCATTATGCCTGGCTCACAGTCGGCATTCCAATTCATCTCAAATGTGTTCAATGGGGTTGAGGTCAGGGCTCTGTGCAGGCCAGTCAAGTTCTTCCACACCGATCTCAACAAACCATTTCTGTATGGACCTCGCTTTGTGCACGGGGGCATTGTCATGCTGAAACAGGAAAGGGCCTTCCCCAAATTGTTGCCATAAAGTTGGAAGTACAGAATCGTCTAGAATGTCATTGTGACGCAGTGGTCTAAGGCGCAGTGGTCTAAGGCACTGCATCTCAGTGCTTGAGGCGTCCCTACAGACCCCCTGGTTCGATTCCAGGCTGTATCACAACCGGCCTTGATTGGGAGTCCCATAGGGCGGCGCACAATTGGCCCAGCGTCGTCCGGGTTTGGCCGGTGTAGGCCGTCATTGTAAATAAGAATTTGTTCTTAACTGACTTGCCTAGTTAAATAAAGATAAAATAAAATAAAATAAAAATAAATATGCTGTAGCGTTAAGATTTCCCTTCACTGGAACTAAAGGGCCTAGCCCAAACCATGAAAAACAGCCCCAGACCATTATTCCTCCTCCACCAAACTTTACAGTTGGCACTATGCATTGGTATCACACTATGCATGTAGTGTTCTCCTGGCATCCGCCAAACCCAGATTAGTCCGTCGGACTGACAGATGGTGAAGTGTGATTCATCACTCCAGAGAACGCATTTCCACTGCTCCAGAGTCCAATGGCGGCGAGCTTTACACCACTCCAGCCGACGCTTGGAATTGGGCATGGTGATCTTAGGCTTGTGTGCGGCTGCTCGGCCATGGAAACCCATTTCATGAAGCTCCCGACGAACAGTTATTGTGCTGACATTGCTTACAGAGGCAGTTTGGAACTCGGTAGTGAGTGTTGCAACGGAGGAGACCATTTTTACGCGCTACGCACTTCAGCACTCGGCGGTCCTGTTCTGTGAGCTTGTGTGGCTTACCACTTCGTGGTTGAGCTGTTGTTGCTCCTAGACGTTTCCACTTCACAATAACAACACTTACAGTTGACATTGGGGCAGATCTAGCAGGGCAGAATTTTGATGAACTGACTTGTTGGAAAGGTGGCATCCTATGACGGTGCCACTTTGAATGTCACTGAGCTCTTCAGTAAGGCCATTCTACTGCCAATGTTTGTCTATGGTGATTGCATGGCTGTGTGCTAGATTTTATATACCTGTCAGCAACGGGTGTGGCTGAAATAGCAGAATCCACTAATTTGAAGGGGTGTCCACATACTTTTGTATTCGGGAAAGTATTCAGACCCCTTTCCTTTTTCCACATTTTGTTACGTTATAGCCTTACTCTAAAATTGATTAAAATGTTTTTTTTCCCACTCATCAATCTACACACAATACCCCATAATGACAAAGCAAAAACAGGTGTTTAGAATTTTTTGCAAATTTATAAAATTAAATATCACATTTACATAAGTATTCAGATCTTTTACTCAGTACTTTGTTGAAGCACCTTTGGCAGTGAATACAGCCTTGAGTCTTCTTGGGTATGACGCTACAAGCTTGGCACACCTGTATTTGGGGAGTTCTTCTCCGCAGATCCTCTCAGGTTGGATGGGGAGCATCGCTGCACAATTATTTCAGGTCTCTCCAGAGATGTTAGATTGGGTTCAAGTCCGGGCTCTGGCTGGGCCACTCGTGGACATTCAGAGACTTGTCTCGAAACCGTTTCTGCGTTGTCTTGGCTGTGTGCTTAGGATCATTGTCCTGTTGGAAGGTGAACCTCTGCCCCAGTCTGAGGTCCTGAGTGCGCTGAGCAGGTTTTCATCAAGGATCTCTCTGTACTTTACTCCGTTCATCTTTCTGTCGATGCTGACTAGTCTCCCAGTCCCTGCCGCTGAAAAACATCCCCACAGCATGATGCTGCCACCACCATGCTTCACTGTAGGGATGGTGTCAGGTTTCCTCCAAACGTGACGCTTGGCACTTAGGCCAAAGACTTCAATCTTGGTTTCATCAGACCAGAGAATCTTGTTTCTCATGGTCTGAGAGTCCTTTAGGTGCTTCCGTCTGGCCACTCTACCATAAGGCCTGATTGGTGGAGTACTGCAGAGATGGTTGTCCTTCTGGAAGGTTCTCCCATCTCCACAGAGGAACTCTGGAACTCTGTTAGTGACCATCGGGTTCTTGGTCACCTCCCTGACCAAGGCCCTTCTCCCCTGATTGCTCAGTTTGGCCGGGCGGCCAGCTCTAGGAAGAGTCTTGTTGGTTCCAAACGTCTTCCATTTAAGAATGATGGAGGCCACTGTGTTCTTGGGGACCTTCAATGCTGCAAAAAATGTTTTGCACTGTCAACTGTGGGACCTTATATAGACAGGTGTGTGCCTTTCCAAATCATGTCCAATCAATTGAATTTACCACAGGTGGACTCCAATTAAGGTGTAGAAACATCTCAAGGATGATCAATGGAAACAGGATGCACCTGAGCTCAATTTCGAGTCTCATAGCAAAGGGTCTGAATACTTACGTAAATAAGTTATTTCTGTTTTTTTTTTTATACATTTGCAAACATTTCTAAAAACCTGTTTTCACTTTGTCATTATAGGGTATCGTGTGTAGATTGATGAGGATTCTTTTTCTTTAATCCATTTTAGAATAAGGCTGTAACGTAACAAAATGTGGAAAAGCGGAAGGGGTCTGAATACTTCCCGAATGTATGAAGCAGATTAACACAGACCTGATAGATACAGAGGAAAGTGGCAGGGTGTTCCCAACACAAACATATCACTCATGTCAGGTTGAGGAGACACAAACCCATATACCCAAGGGTATGGTTTTATTTGGCCAACAAACGTTGCCAAATAAAATGTTGCTGAACACTGTCTGCTCCAGTGTTCAGCAGACATTGACTAAAAACACTTTCAAAAGTAGCTTCAAAATGATTAATTTCCCCTTTGTCTCACTAAAATAAAAAGATTGACATTTGAATATAAATAACGGGAGAGGGAGGCGGAGGTTTAAGCAGGCGTAGGGTGACAAAGCGATGTGACAACCACAGAAAAAAAATGCGACACCTGGCCTCGTCCTTGATTCGGATAAAAGGATGATACATCACAAAGTGACAGGGCAATAAAATTGTTATTACCCCAAGGAAGGGAAAGGAGAAGAAGAGTCTATTTTTAGTGCAAGTAAAAACATTATTATCTATCAATAATTAGCCTGCCCTCGCTGCACTCCAATGTGAGATCTCATTCATAGAAACATTCTCATATTTTCAGGACAAAAACTTTTAAGTGCACATACTAGAAATGAATATCCCATACATGTAATCAGAGTGGTAGTGACTTTGGAGTATAACTGCATTAGGCAGCTGTCTTTCAGCAGTTTGATTGTGACCAGGTCTGACTCAGAGGGAAGCTCAGGACATGTTTCTGTGATTGGGTATGTTATCCTTCTCAACCGCACCCCTGTTGTTCCTCTCCCCCAATTGATTCCACAACCCTTTCTCTCCCCCAATTAAGAGTTCAATGAGCAGAGCTGTGATGGACTGCTCAATGAGTATTGTCTGTGCCAATCCTTCCCTCACTATTCAATTCAATTTCAATTTTCAATTCAATTTCAATTTAAGGGCTTTATTGGCATGGGATACGTGTGTTAACATTGCCAAAGCAAGTGAAGTAGATAGTAAACAAAAGTGAAATAAACAATAAATATTAACAGTAAACATTGCACTCAGAAGTTTCAAAAGAATAAAGACATTTCAAATGTCATATTATGTATATATACAGTGTTGTAACAATGTGCAAATAGTTAAAGTACAAATGGGAAAATAAATAAACATAAATATGGGTTGTATTTACAATGGTGTTTGTTCTTCACTGGTTGCCCTTTTCTTGTGGCAACAGGTCACAAATCTTGCAGCTGTGATGGCACACTGTGGTTTTTCACCCAGTAGATAAGGGAGTTTATCAAAATTGGGTTTGTTTTCAAATTCTTTGTGGTTCGCTGTAATCTGAGGGAAATATGTGTCTCTAATATGGTCATACATTTGGCAGGAGGTTAGGAAGTGCAGCTCAGTTTCCACCTCATTTTGTGGGCAGTGTGCACATAGCCTGTCTTCTCTTGAGAGCCAGGTCTGCCTACGGCGGCCTTTCTCAATAGCAAGGCTATGCTCACTGAGTCTGTACATAGTCAAAGCTTTCCTTAAGTTTGCGTCAGTCACAGTGGTCAGGTATTCTGCCACTGTGTACTCTCTGTTTAGGGCCAAATAGCATTCTAGTTTGCTCTGTTTTTTTGTTTGTTCTTTCCAATGTGTCAAGTAATTCTCTTTTTGTTTTCTCATGATTTGGTTGGGTCTAATTGTGTTGTTGTTGTTGTTGTCCTGGGGCTGTGTGGGGTCTGTTTGTGCTTGTGAACAGAGCCCCAGGACAAGCTTACTTAGGGGACTCTTCTCCAAGTTCATCTCTCTGTAGGTGATGGCTTTGTTATGGAAGGTTTGGGAATCACTTCCTTTTAAGTGGTTATAGAATTTAACGGCTCTTTTCTGGATTTTGATAATTAGCGGGTATTGGCCTAATTCTGCTCTGCATGCATTATTTGGTGTTTTACGTTGTACACGGAGGATGTTTTTGCAGAATTCTGCATGCAGAGTCTCAATTTGGTGTTTGTCCCATTTTGTGAATTCTTGGTTGGTGAGCGGACCCCAGACCTCAGAACCATAAAGGGCAATGGATTCTATAACTGATTGAAGTATTTTTAGCCAGATCCTAATTGGTATGTCAAATTTGATGTTCCTTTTGATGGCATAGAAGGCCCTTCTTGCCTTGTCTCTCAGATCGTTCACAGCTTTGTGGAAGTTACCTGTGGCGCTGATGTTTAGGCCGAGGTATGTATAGTTTTTTGTGTGCTCTAGGGCAACGGTGTCTAGATGGAATTTTTTTCTATTTGTGGTCCTGGCAACTGGACCTTTTTTGGAACACCATTATTTTTGTCTTACTGAGATTT
The DNA here is from genome assembly GCF_020615455.1 of Coregonus clupeaformis. Lineage (NCBI taxonomy): Eukaryota > Metazoa > Chordata > Actinopteri > Salmoniformes > Salmonidae > Coregonus > Coregonus clupeaformis. The sequence goes on along the minus strand of NC_059201.1, from coordinate 30,924,983 downwards.
ACTGTCAGGGCCCAGGTCTGACATAATCTGTGCAGAAGATCTAGGTGCTGCTGTAGGCCCTCCTTGGTTGGTGACAGAAGCACCAGATCATCAGCAAACAGAAGACATTTGACTTCAGATTCTAGTAGGGTGAGGCCGGGTGCTGCAGACTGTTCTAGTGCCCTCGCCAATTCGTTGATATATATGTTGAAGAGGGTGGGGCTTAAACTGCATCCCTGTCTCACCCCACGGCCCTGTGGAAAGAAATGTGTATGTTTTTTGCCAATTTTAACCGCACACTTGTTGTTTGTGTACATGGATTTTATAATGCCGTATGTTTTTCCCCCAACCCCACTTTCCATCAATTTGTATAGCAGACCCTCATGCCAAATTGAGTCAAAAGCTTTTTTGAAATCAACAAAGCATGAGAAGACTTTGCCTTTGTTTTGGTTTGTTTGTTTGTCAATTAGAGTGTGCAGGGTGAATACGTGGTCTGTCGTACGGTAATTTGGTAAAAAGCCAATTTGACATTTGCTCAGTACATTGTTTTCACTGAGGAAATGAACTAGTCTGCTGTTAATGATAATGCAGAGGATTTTCCCAAGGTTGCTGTTGACGCATATCCCACGGTAGTTATTGGGGTCAAATTTGTCTCCACTTTTGTGGATTGGAGTGATCAGTCCTTGGTTCCAAATATTGGGGAAGATGCCAGAGCTAAGGATGATGTTAAAGAGTTTAAGTATAGCTAATTGAAATTTGTGGTCTGTATATTTTATCATTTCCTTGAGGATACCATCAACACCACAGGACTTTTTGGGTTGGAGGGTTTGTATTTTGTCCTGTAGTTCATTCAATGTAATTGGAGAATCCAGTGGGTTCTGGTAGTCTTTAATAGTTGATTCTAAGATTTGCATTTGATCATGTATATTTTTTTGCTGTTTGTTCTCTGTTATAGGGCCAAAAAGATTGGAGAAGTGGTTTACCCATACATCTCCGTTTTGGATAGATAGCTCTTCGTGTTGTTGTTTGTTTAGTGTTTTCCAATTTTCCCAGAAGTGGTTAGAGTCTATGGATTCTTCAATTACATTGAGCTGATTTCTGACATGCTGTTCCTTCTTTTTCCATAGTGTATTTCTGTATTGTTTTAGTGATTCACCATAGTGAAGGCGTAGGCTCAGGTTTTCTGGGTCTCTGTGTTTTTGGTTGGATAGGTTTCTCAATTTCTTTCTTAGGTTTTTACATTCTTCATCAAACCATTTATCACTGTTATTACTTTTCTTTGGTTTTCTGTTGGAGATTTTTAGATTTGATCGGGAAGCTGAGAGGTCAAATATACTGTTTAGGTTTTCTACTGCCAAGTTTACACCTTCACTATTACAGTGGAATGTTTTGTCCAGGAAGTTGTCTAGAATGGATTGAATTTGTTGTTTCTAGTTTTTTGGTAGGTTTCAACACTACTTTCCTTCCATCTATAGCATTTCTTAATATTATTCAGTTCCTTTGGCTTTGATGCCTCATGATTGAGTATTGCTCTGTTCAAGTAGACTGTGATTTTGCTGTGGTCTGATAGGGGTGTCAGTGGGCTGACTGTGAACGCTCTGAGAGACTCTGGGTTGAGGTCAGTGATAAAGTAGTCTACAGTACTACTGCCAAGAGATGAGCTATAGGTGTACCTACCATAGGAGTCCCCTCGAAGCCTACCATTGACTATGTACATACCCAGTGTGCGAATGAGCTGCAGGAGTCGTGACCCGTTTTTGTTGGTTATGTTGTCGTAGTTGTGCCTAGGGGGGCATATGGGGGAGGGAATGCTGTCACCTCCAGGTAGGTGTTTGTCCCCATGTGTGCTGAGGGTGTCAGGTTCTTGTCCAGTTCTGGCATTTAGGTCGCCACAAACTAGACCTATTCTCTGTCTCTCTCTCTCAGTCTCTCTCTATCACTCAGTTCTTCTCTATACCTCACTGTCCATCACCAACTCTCTCTCTCTGCCCCTTTCCCTCCATTCCCAGATATTGCATGTCTTTCTGTCCCTTGATCTGCCCACCTTGGGGGCCCTTGACCAAAGCAGTTCAGTTACAGGTCACTGAGGCCCTAATGCACCAAGCACTAAACTGCTAATCCTCATGCTTTAGTGAAGTGAGAAAATCCAATTTCAGAGATCTGTAATTCCATAAACCTTATTAGGCACCACAGTGGCTGTTCTGCCTCTGGGGACCAGGAATTGAGTGGAGAGGAGGGAACAGGGAAGGAGAGGAGAGGAGGGAACAGGGAAGGAGTGGAGAGGAGGGAACAGGGAAGGAGTGGAGAGGAGGGAACAGGGAAGGAGTGGAGAGGAGGGAACAGGGAAGGAGTGGAGAGGAGGGAACAGGGAAGGAGTGGAGAGGAGGGAACAGGGAAGGAATGGAGAGGAGGGAACAGGGAAGGAGTGGAGAGGAGGGAACAGGGAAGGAGAGGAGAGGAGGGAACAGGGAAGGAGAGGAGAGGAGGGAACAGGGAAGGAGAGGAGAGGAGGGAACAGGGAAGGAGAGGAGAGGAGGGAACAGGGAAGGAGAGGAGAGGAGGGGCTAGCGCTAGGGCAGGGACCTCTCAACACTGGGAGAAAAAGAGAGGAGAGAAGGGGGGAAATTGGGAGAAATGGAACTGAATGATGAGAAGATTAACACAGAAATTGAAGAAAAGAGAGTCAGAATGATCAAGACAGATCCATAGCCAGGGGTTGCAATCTTGTTACTCCTACAAGTTGCTGATAGCAAAATGTGCTGTGGGCCCCTCAGGAATGCTTCCGAATAGATATGCAGAAGTGTTGAAGCTAAAGCTCTCTGTCTAAATGATGAGCCACTGAATCATTACGAGAACACATTCATCATTTACCTCTTTCTGCAGTCATAATAACATGGAGTTGTAGATGAGGACTCTGTCAATTATGAAAACATTCACATGGTATGTTACAGTATCTTCAAGCAGCAGAAGAAAAAATGAAGTAATTTTAAAAGATGAGAGAACATGAGGAACTCATTGCCTCTGTCAGAAACATCACTCACTGTCCTCATATGATCACCTTCCTTCTCTTCTCCCTATTGCTCACCATGGCACCTTTAATGTTGGTTCCCATTCCACCACTGCACCACCACTGAAGTCATTTAATCAAAGCATCGATGGGCAACTTAGCACCGCTGTTATCTGAGACCTGACTTCCATTGTTGTCCCTCCCTGTTGTCCAGGAGGGAGGAGGGAAGGAGGGAGGGAGGAGGGAGGGAGGGTGTGTTTGTTTGCTGCTGCTGTCCTAATGGGGACCGTGGGAAATGCCTCAGAAGGAGGAGAGGATGGTCAGGATCCAGAATTTGTTTTTGTTGGAAAGGGGATGGCAGGGATGCAGAGGGTAAGATGACGATGGTGATGATAATAATTGTTATAATGATAAGGATGCTTTTGACCTCATCCAAAGCATCTCAGACTGAAGGGTGAGAGTACTTAAAAAAAGATTTCTGCTCTTGAAAATATGAGTGAAACTAAAAAGTTTATTTGATAAATAATTCAACACCATGACAACCAATACTGATCAGAAGAGGCCACAAGAGCAGTGAACTAGTTGAAATCAAAGGCTTGAATCTTACTGACAACACTGTTGTTTGATATGTCCAGTGTAAGAGCCGAATGTTCCTTTATCTCCAGTGATGCAGGACTCTGAAGTCTGACTGGCTGGGTGTAATTACATCTGCAGGACACCTACACTGCAGCACCGCCTACATAGATAGCAGATTGAAATCACATTGCACAAGCCTCTACACATACAGCACACAAAGAAGATTGCAAACATACACACATATACAAACAGTCTTCTCTCTGTGGACATCAGTTCATCAGAAAAGTGACACTTCAAAACCCTAATTAAAGAGGCCCTCTCAGCCACTATCATTAAAGAGTAGAGCTGCAGGCTGAGATTAAAACATAGATCTCCAGATATCTTATCATCACAGGGCCTAGCACACAGCAGCTCATACATACTGATGAAGAGGGAACTCAGAGAGGAACAGGAGCACTAGATACAGGCCTACTTACAGGCCTCACTCATTGCAACAACAAAAAAAATTGAGTCACCATCCTCCAAGTCATCCTCCAATCTTAATCATGCTCTTTGCATCTCAGTCTTTCAGCATCATTTTGTCTCCTCTTTCAACCTCCAGCTCTGTCTATAATCGGCCCTACCAGCCTAATGAAGAGTGGAGGTAAAGTGAGCAGCCACACTAGAAGCAGGAGACAGACAGACATGTCACATTGAGTGTTGTCACTGTCACCGATATCTGCCTCCTGTCACTCCTGTGGGCTGGCTCTGTGGTTAGTGTGTAATGGCCTGCCAATATGTCTTCCCCCTGGCTGGGAGACACCAGCCATGTCCTGTACTCAAATCAACAACTGTCAATACTACAGTGTCTATATGCAGTATCTACAGTGCATAACATTCTACACTCATGCATGTATGCACAGCTTCGAACCAAACTATCTCCAAGCACATGTAAGCACATTCCCTCTTAAACATAAACTACACATGCAACCCTTTCATGTATTCCCACTGAGCCGCAGCAGACAGCCTCTCAACAGGTCTCAAGGTTAAGCCTCCAGCTGAGAGTGTGTGTGAGGACAAAGAAAGACAGATCATGCTGTGTGTGTGTGTGTGTGTGTGTGTGTGTGTGTGTGTGTGTGTGTGTGTGTGTGTGTGTGTGTGTGTGTGTGTGTGTGTGTGTGTGTGTGTGTGTGTGTGTGTGTGTGTGTGTGTGTGTGTGTGTGTGTGTGTGTGTGTGTGTGTGTGTGTGTGTGTGTGTGTGTGCGTGAACCAGCGGAATGCCTAGGGGCTAGCTGACAGGTTGACTAAACAGGAGCAGCCTCCTCCAGTCCACCGTCCAGCAGAGAAAAGAGGCCAGTTGATCTGGGGGTTAGCTCCAACCTCCAGCAGCAGAGTGCACAGTAAATAATGAAGGTCTTAACTACAGATCTCTGCCACCTCTAACCAATAGCCCTCCATCCCTCCAGTCAGTAAACAGCAGCTAGCCATCCATTCTCAGTCATGAATATTTCAGCCTCAGTTTCTCTATCAGCACTCAGAGAACACTCACTACCGCCTGATCCTTTTGACCCATAAAGGCACAGACAAAACACTGATGTGAACATCTAAACTAGTCTACCCTACAGCCTGGGACACAACAGGAGAGCTGTTTCTACTGGAACGAACACTCTACGGTAAATATGGGTTTTATTCACTTCAATCCCACAATAATATAAAAAAGGGGCGTTATACCGTATACATCTGATATAAACACAAGATTAAATAATACAGTATTTTCACATATATTATGACAATGCGTAGACCAACAGCAAAACCAAGGGAATGTGAAATATCATTGGGGCAAGAACCAGAGAGAGAACCAAACCAATACTTTAATCCAAAAGAACAGAAACCACATCAAGAACACATATGAGCCAAGTCAGTGTGAGCAGAACAATGCTCTACAAGATGGATGAATCTCCTAAATGCCTTTCTTGATAAACCTGGGGGGAAATTGTAAACTTGGAAATGACTATTCATAATTTCGGAATAATCTGTTAAATCAGTGCCCTATTTATAGAAGAACCGAACTACTGCGCTAATAGGCACAGTATTGGCATCTAAAGTCGCCCACTACCATGATACAGTGACTTACTGTAATAATTCTTATTATAAAGCTACATGTCTAATGGGCTGCATTGAGACAATGATTTATCAGTGACCCAAGTCCTGCTCAGATAATCCCTACCATCGTGTTGATGAGTTGTCGTAGTGCTGCTGCAAAAGTACATTGTCCCAGGGGCATTGGCAGACATAATGTAAGTAAGCTAATTTATGTCCCTCTAACTCCTCTGAATGTGTCTGTCAATCCTACAACTGTTGAATGCAGTAATCATGCACCTATGAACCTGAGTTATGCTGTTAGCACTGAGGCAGTTTGCCCTAGTAGGATGTCCACTGTGTGCAGCTCACTGTCGTGTATGAAGATTATGACTAGTCTTGAGGGACAAAGAAAAACTGTTTATCTTAGTTTAAATGTAGCAGTTGTAGGGTGACGCCCCAGGGGAGACCGGTGATTGGACGAAAGAGGGAGCAACCCTTTTTTGCCATTGTTTATAAGTAGGAGCTAGACAAAGGGGGAGTCAGAAGCATTCAGATTAATTTGGGACGGTGCTTCTCCAGACACCGCGGGTCTGTAACTTATGCTGTAAACGTGTGATATTAATAAAAGCCTCTAATCACGGTGCAGCCTAAGCGGACTCTTTGTTGACAGCAATAACCACCAACAGCAGACGCGACACGACATCACCCTGCACTATCAGCTCAAACATAAATATCACTGTCATGTCTACCTCTCATAAGCCTCCCAGTAAAGCAATAAAGCACACCAGAAAAGTGCTAAAAATAGCCCACATTAACATACAGTTGAAGTCGGAAGTTTACATACACCTTAGCCAAATACATTTAAACTAGGTTTTTCACAATTCCTGACATTTAAACCTAGTAAAAATCCCCTGTCTTAGGTCAGTTAGGATCACCACTTTATTTTAAGAATGTGAAATGAATAATAGTAGAAAGAATGATTTATTTCAGCTTTTATTTCTTTCATCACATTCCCAGTGTGTCAGAAGTTTACATACACTCAATTAGTATTTGGTAGCATTGCCTTTAAATTGTTTAACTTGGGTCAAACGTTTCGGGTAGCCTTCCACAAGCTTCCCACAACAAGTTGGGTGAATTTTGGCCCATTCCTCCTGACAGAGCTGGTGTAACTGAGTCAGGTTTGTAGGCCTCCTTGCTCGCACACGCTTTTTCAGTTCTGCCCACAAATGTTCTATAGGATTGAGGTCAGGGGTTTGTGATGGCCACTCCAATACCTTGACTTTGTTGTCCTTAAGCCATTTTGCCACAACTTTGGAAGTATGCTTGGGGTCATTGTCCATTTGGAAGACCCACTTGCGACCAAGCTTCCTGACTGATGTCTTGAGATTTTGCTTCAATATATCCACATAATTTTCCTTCCTCATGATGCCATCTATTTTGTGAAGTGCACCAGTCCCTCCTGCAGCAAAGCACCCCCACAGCATGATGCTGCCACCCTTATGCTTCACGGTTGGGATGGTGTTCTTTGGCTTGCAAGCTACCCCCTTTTTCCTCCAAACATAACGATGGTCATTATGGCCAAACAGTTCTATTTTTGTTTCATCAGACCAGAGGACATTTCTCCAAAAAGTATGATCTTTGTCCCCATGTGCAGTTGCAAACCGTAGTCTGGCTTTTTTATGGTGGTTTTGGAGCAGTGGCTTCTTCCTTGCTGCGTGGCCTTTCAGGTTATGTCGATATAGGACTCATTTTACTGTGGATATAGATACTTTTGTACCTGTTTCCTCCAGCATCTTCACAAGGTCCTTTGCTGTTGTTCTGGGATTGATTTGCACTTTTCGCACCAAAGTACGTTCATCTCTAGGAGACAGAACACGTCTCCTTCCTGAGCGGTATGACAGCTGCGTGGTCCCATGGTGTTTATACTTGTGTACTATTGTTTGTACAGATGAACTTGGTACCTTCAGGCGTTTGGAAATTGCGCCCAAGGATGAACCAGACTTGTGGAGGTCTACACATTTTTTTCTGAGGTCTTGGCTGATTTCTTTTGATTTTCCCATGTTGTCAAGCAAAGAGGCACTGAGTTTGAAGGTAGGCCTTGAAATAAATCCACACGCACACCTCCAATTGACTCAAATTATGTCAATTAGCCTATCAGAAGCTTCTAAAACCATGACATAATTTTCTGGAATTTTCCAAGCTGTTTAAAGGCACAGTCAACTTAGTGTATGTAAACTTCTGACCCACTGGAATTGTGATACAGTGAATTATAAGTGAAATAATCTGTCTGTAAACAATTGTTGGATAAATTACTTGTGTCATGCACAAAGTAGACGTCCTAACCGACTTGCCAAAACTATAGTTTGTTAACAAGAAATGTGTGGACTGGTTGAAAAATGAGTTTTAATGACTCCAACCTAAGTGTATGTAAACTTCCGACTTCAACTGTATGTAGCCTAAGAAACAAGGTTCGTGAAATCGATAACTTTCTAGTAACAGATAACATTCATGTACTGACTATCTCTGAAACTCACTTAGATAATTAATACCTTTGATGATACAGTGGTAGCAATACTTGGTTTCAACATCTTCAGAAGTGACAGCAATAAAATGGTGGAGGTGATGCCATTTATGTTCAGAGTCATATTCCTGTAAAGCTTAGAAAGGATCTCATGTCAAATGCTGTTGAAGTAATATGGCTACAGTTTTACCTGCCTCACCTAAAGCACATTCTTGTGGGAAGCTGCTATAGAGTGCTAACTGTCAGTATTTGGACTATATGTGTGAAATCCTTGATAATATATGTGATATCAACAGAGAAGTATATTTTCTGGGTGATTTAAATATTGACTTTCATCAAGCTGCCCACTCAAGAAAAACTTCAAACTGTAATTAGTGCCTGCAACCTGGTTCAGGTTATCAGTCAACATACCAGGGTATTTACAAACAGCACAGGAATGAACTCATCCACATGTATTGATCACATATGCTGCAGAAATGCCACAGAAATCTGCTCTAAAGCAGTATACAAATCCATCAGATGTAGTGATCATAATATTGTAGCCATATCTAGGAAAACCAAAGTTCCAAAGGCTGGGCCTAAAATAGTGTATAAGAGGTCATACAATAGGTTTTGTAGTGATTCCAATGTTGAAGATGTAAAGAATATTTGCTAGTCTGTGATGTGTAATGAGGAGCAACCAGATGCTGCACTTGACACATTGTCACGTTCGTTGAAGGACGGGTCAGACCAAGGCGCAGCGTGATATACTACATGTTTATTCAACTAAATAAACACACGACAAAACAATAAACGAAACGTGAAGTCCTAAGGTAGACTACAACAAACCTTAACCGGAACAAGATCCCACAACTAGACAGTGCCAATAGGCTGCTTAAGTATGGTCCCCAATCAGAGACAACGAGCGACAGCTGCCCCTGATTGGGAACCACACCGGCCAACATAGAAATACACATACTAGATACAACAACATAGAACATTCACAACAAGGAATATACACACCCTGACTCAACATATAAGCGTCCCCTGAGTCAGGGCGTGACAGTACCCCCCCCCAAAGGTGCGGACTCCGACCGCACAACATAAACATAACAGGGTAGGGGCCGGGTGGGCATTCCGCCTCGGAGGCGCCCCTGGTTTGGTCTGGACCTTGGCGCGCTGCTTCCACTCTCCTTCCTCCCACGATATGCCAGGCCCTGTCTGGATCCTGGTGTGGGAGACCCCGAACCTGGAGAGGGGCTGACGTCATGGTCTGGACTGGAGCCGCTGACCAGAGCTGGACTGGACACCGGTGGAGCGGTCTGCTCCGGAGTGGAGCCGCTGACCGAAGCTGGATCAGGCACCGGTGGAGCGGACTGCTCTGGCTCCGGAGTGGAGCCGCTGACCGGAGCTGGACTGGACCCCGGTGGAGCGGATTGCTCTGGCTCCGGAGTGGCGCAGCTGACTGGAGCTGGATCAGGCACCGGTGGAGCGGACTGCTCTGGCTCCGGAGTGGAGCAGCTGACCGGAGCTGGATCAGGCACCGGTAGCGGACTGCTCTGGCTCCGGAGTGGAACAGCTGACCGGCACTGGATCAGGCACCGGTGGAGCGGACTGCTCTGGCTCCGGAGTGGAGCAGCTGACCGGAGCTGGATCAGGCACTGGTGGAGCGGACTGCTCTGGCTCCGGAGTGGAACAGCTGACCGGTGCCGGACCAGGCACCGGTGGAACGGGCACGGGCCGTGCCGGACTGGACAAACGCACCACTGGTCTGGTGCGAGGAGCAGGCACGGGCCGGATCGGACTAGGAACACGCACCACTGGCTTGGTGCGAGGGACAGGAACGGGCCGGGCCGGACTGGCGACGTGCACCACTGGCTTGGTGCGAGGAGCAGGAACAGGCCGGGCCGGGCTGGCGACGCGCACCACTGTCTTGGTGCGAGGAGCAGGAACGGGCCGGGCTGGCGACGCACACCACTGGCTTGGTGCGAGGAGCAGGAACAGGCCGGGCCGGGCTGGCGACGCGCACCACTAGCCTGGTGCGAGGAGCAGGAACAGGCCGGGCCGGGCTGGCGACGCGCACCACTGGCTTGGTGCGAGGAGCAGGAACAGGCCGGGCCGGTCTGGCGACGCGCACCACTGGCTTGGTGCGAGGAGCAGGAACAGGCCGGGCCGGACTGGCGACGCGCACCACTGGCTTGGTGCGAGGAGCAGGAACAGGCCGGGCCGGACTGGCGACGCGCACCACTGGCTTGGTGCGAGGAACAGGCCGGGCCGGGCTGGCGACGCGCACCACTGGCTTGGTGCGAGGAGCAGGAACAGGCCGGGCCGGGCTGGCGACGCGCACCACAGGCTTGGTGCGAGGGGCAGGAACAGGCCGGGCCGGACTGGCGACGCGCACCACTGGCTTGGTGCGAGGAACAGGCCGGGCCGGGCTGGCGACGCGCACCACTGGCTTGGTGCGAGGAGCAGGAACAGGCCGGGCCGGGCTGGCGACGCGCACCACTGGCTTGGTGTGAGGAGCAGGAACAGGCCGGGCCGGGCTGGCGACGCGCACCACAGGCTTGGTGTGAGGGGCAGGAACGGGCCGGGCCGTACTGGGAACACGCACCACTGGCTTGGTGCGGGGAGCAGGCACGGGCCGGACCGGACTGGCGACACACACCACTTGCTTGGTGCGAGGAGCAGGACTGGGTTCCTTTATTAACCCCCGCTCCTTCTGCTGCCTAACCAGCTCCTCTTGCCGTGCCTCTACTCTTTCCTTCTCCCTTTTAGCCTCCTGTAACGCCTCCCTCTGACCGAATAACTCCTGCTCCCTCTGAACCAATAGCCCCCGTAACATGGTGGCCTCCTCTCCTAACCTGCAGATCCGCCCTTTAACGGCCTCCTGCTGCCTCGTCGTCCACACCATGTGCCCCCCAATTTTTTTTTCTTGCTGTTGCCTCTCGGGTCTCCGTTTCACCTCTCCTGCCTGGGCTTCCTCCTTCGCCCAGGGTCCGCTATCGGCTAATCTCACCTCCTTCTCCCTCATCCCTTTCAGGGCCTCCATATGCTTGGCCAGATCCTCTCTTATCTCCTCCCAAGTCCATGATCTCTGCTCCACTACCTGTGTCCAGGGTGTCTGCTGCTCCTGGGCACGCTGCTTGGTCCGTGTTTGGTGGGATCTTCTGTCACGTTCGTTGAAGGACGGGTCAGACCAAGGCGCAGCATGATATACGTACATGTTTATTCAACTAAATAAACACACGACAAAACAATAAACGAAACGAAACGTGAAGTCCTAAGGTAGACTACAACAAACCTTAACCGGAACAAGATCCCACAACTAGACAGTGCCAATAGGCTGCTTAAGTATGGTCCCCAATCAGAGACAACGAGCGACAGCTGCCCCTGATTGGGAACCACACCGGCCAACATAGAATTACACATACTAGATACAACAACATAGAACATTCACAACAAGGAATATACACACCCTGACTCAACATATAAGCGTCCCCTGAGTCAGGGCGTGACACACATTTATGAAATTGCTTATTCCAGGTACTAATAAGCATGCACCAATTAAGAGAATGAATGTAAAAACGGTTAAATCCCCATGGATTGATGAGGAATTGAAAAATTGTATGGTTGAGATGGATAAGGCAAAAGGAATGGCAAATAAGTCTGGCTGCACAACCGATTGTCAAATGAACTGTAAATTGAGAAATCATTTGACTAAACTTAACAAAAAGAAGAACCTGTACTGTGAAACAAAGATAAATGATATAAAGAATGATCGTAAAAAGCTTTGGAGCACGTTAAATTACATTTTGGGCAAAAAGGCAAACTCAGTTCCATCATTCATTGAATCAGATGGCTCATTCATCACAAAACCCACTGATATTGACAACTACTTTAATTATTTTTTCATTGGCATGATTAGCAAATGTAGGCATGACATGCCAACAACAAATTCTGAACCTACACATCCATGCATAACTGACCAAATTATGAAAGACGAGCATTGTAATTTTGAATTCCGTAAAGTGAGTGTGGAAGAGGTGAAACAATAATTGTTGTCTAGCAACAATGACCAGCCACCTTGGTCTGACAACTTGGATGGAAAGTTATTGAGGATGATAGCGGATGATATTGCCACTCCTATTTGCCATCTCTTCAATCTAAACCTACAGGAAAGTGTGTGTCCTCAGGCCTGGAGGGAAGCAAAGTCATTCCACTACCCAAGAATAGCAAAGCACCCTTTACTGGCACAAACAGCTGACCAATAAGCCTGTTACCAACCCTCACTAAACTTTTGGAAAACATTGTGTTTGACCAGATACAATGCTATTTTACTGTAAACAAATTAACGACAGATTTTCAGCACATTTATAGGGAAGGGCATTCAACATGTAAGGCACTTACACAAATGACTGATGATTGACTGAGAGAAATGTATAATAAAAAGATTGTGGGAGCTGTTTTGTTAGACTTAGACTTCAAGTGCAGCTTTGACATTATCAATCATAATCTGGTGCTGGAAAAACGTATGTGTTATGGCTTTACATCCACTGCTATATTGTGGATCGAGAGTTACCGTCTAACAGAACACAGAGGGTGTTCTTTAATGGAAGCCTCTCCAACATAATCCAGGTAGAGTCAGGCATTCCCCAGGGTAGCTATCTAGGCCCCTTACTTTTTACAATCTTTACTAATTACATGCCACTGGCTCTGAGGAAAGCCTGTGTGTCTATGTATGCTGATGGCTCAACACTATACACGTCAGCTACCACAGCAAGTGAAATCACTGCAACACTTAACAAAGAGCTGCAGTCAGTTTCAGAATGGGTGGCAAGAAATGAGTTAGTCCTAAATATTTCAAAAACTAAAAGCATTGTATTTGGGACAAATCATTCACTAAACCCTAAACCTCAACTAAATCTTGTAATTAATAATGTGGAAATTTAGCAAGTTGAGGAGACTAAACTACTTGGAGTAACCCTGGATTGTAAACTGTCATGGTCAAAACATATTGATACAATAGTAGCTAAGATGGGGAGAGGTCTGTCTGTAATAAAGCACTGTTCTGCTTTCTTAACATCGCTATCAACAAGGCAGGTCCTACAGGCCCTAGTTTTGTCACACCTGGACTACTGTTCAGTCGTGTGGTCAGGTGCCACAAAGAGGGACTTAGGAAAATTACAATTGGCCCAGAACAGGGCGGTACGGCAGGCCCTTAAATGTACACAGAGAGCTAACATTAATAATATGCATGTCAATCTCTCCTGGCTCAAATTCCACAACAGCCCAATGCAAAGTCAGATACTTTGTGAATGAGTTCAGTGCCACCTGCATGTGAGTGTTCTGTTCTCCTCCAATAAGCAAAGGAGATGATGATGATGATGATGATGATGGTGGTGGTGGTGAGAGTAAATCTCATGGAGGCGAGTCCAATAGAGAGGAGCGATGAAGTGTAAAGTAGAGCAAAGCTACAGTACTGTACCTCCCAGCTGTGTTCCTCAGTAGCGATGTCCCTGGTTGGAGCGAGTGACACATGTAGGATACACACAAAGCTTCGTCCGTCGGCTCACACACACGCACACACCTGGTCTGACCAGTCCCGGACACACTCCTGTCCTGTGCCCTAGTGTCCGCTCTGCTTGCAGTCTGAGAGTCTAACCCCTACGTAGCCCGACGCAGAAAGCCAGCTGCTATAGATGCACACACAAGTGAAAGGAGGGAGGCGTGGTTTCAGATGAGATAGATAAAAGAGGGAGGGAAGGAGAAGGAGAGGTTCCTCAATCTGCAATTCATTTTTTACTCACTCCCCTTTTCACAGTGTCTCTGTCTCCCTATCCCTCTCTATCACGTAATTATCTTGCACGCTTTAACATTCACTCACACACATTCACTCACACACACATTCACTCACACACACATTCACTCACACACACTCCTGAAACACTCTAGCTCTCTTATTCTCCCACACACTGAAACTCCCTCTGTTTCTCCATCTCTCTTTCTCCACGTGGTCCTCACGGTCTCCCCCTCTTTCTCTATCCCATTCTCTTATTCTCCCACTCTTTTCTTCCTATCTCTTTCTACTTGTCAATTTCACCCTAATTTTCTCCCTGTCTCTTTCTCTCTCTTTCTCTCGCTCAACTCTCATTCATGTGGCTGTGTTGTGTGTGAGTGAATCAGGGCATATCTAGCCATCTGTTGGAGCCTCTGTGCTTCACCTATTCACAGACTCATAAAGGCAGGGCCAGGGAGAGGAGAGAGAGAAAGGAAGGGGAGGGAACCAGGGATCAATCTTAATGCTGGAGGGCGGTAGAGGAGAGGAGAGCGAGAGTTTGGCATACACACTGTATTTATCAGCCTGGCACCTCTAATAGGCTCGCTGGCATGGCCATGCCCGTTTAGAGGAACAGACACCAACAAGCTGCAGAGAGGACTATGCATTCAAATACAAACGCATCCACACCCACCCAACACCACGCCCACACACCATACACACATGAATGCATACACACCCACCCAACACCACGCCCACACACCATACACACATGAACGCATCCACACCCACACACCATACACACATGAATGCATCCACACCCACCCAACACCACGCCCACACACCATACACACACACGCATGCACTTCCACAAATAAGCACAAAAACCCTGTCAGAGTAAAACAGAGCATAATTTCCCATACACATCCCTAAATACAGTATCTCCATCGTAATGTAGCCAATGCATTCATTTTCCTGTTTGTTTAGCAGGTTGACATTTATTGTCATGAGTCTTGTCCTGGAGGCTGAACTGAGCAATTTCTAACTGCAAATTCCAAATTGGCTATATTGTAAAAATTCACGAAAACAAAAACAACAAATCATGAAAATAGCTTTTTGATCTTAATTTAAGGTTAGGGTTAGTGATTAGTGTTAGCAGTGTGGTTTAGGGTTAAGGTTAAGGTTCAGTTTAAAATCAGATTTTATGACTTTATGGCTGTGCCAGCTAGTGACCACTCTGCAGAGCTACCTCCAGAACAAGATTCATGACGAAAAACACTAACCTGCATTTGTTTGTATGTGTTAGAGGCAGCAGCAGGTATTTCTCATAATTGCCAGTGTCACTTCCCATCTCTCCTCAGGAAGGGATGAGACAGGGCTGGAGGAGGAATCCATCAATGTCTTCTGGTCTCCCTGGTGATTGATGCTTCTGTTTATTATTTTCTGCAGGTTATTTAGATGCATCCACAGCACCACAGATTACAGATGGAAACTCTCCTTCTCCCCCTTCTCACCCATCCAATCAATAACTCTCTGATCTACTTCTGTATTTCTATACTTCTCATGGAAATCAGAGGGAGATACATTTTGAGGCACTCACAATCCATTCAATTGCAACACCTACAATATTTAATCTATCTGTCAGTTTGGCACGCAATCATATTCCCTTGCTGCAAAGATAATATCATACTGCCTCAAAAACATTAAATGATACTTCTATGTGATGACCATCCTTGTAAGATCCTTTAGAAATCTTACAGCACAGAAGAACTTTGAAATACTGAGTTTTACGTTGTTGGTAAATGGTCAGCTTTGTCACAATCCGCCTGAACATTGTCTGTCCACAAGAACAGTCTGAAGCTATTGTCTGATTGGCTTAGTAAAGTCTGACATTTACATTTACATTTACATCATTTAGCAGACGCTCTTATCCAGAGCGACTTACAAATTGACACGACTCATAACAACACATAGTGTAATAAAATGATGTTATCTCTGACAGAGTGTATTTCTGACCAAAGACAATCTCCTAATATAAACCATATCCCAGTGATCCAGTGAACATAAAAGAGGCTGGATTAGGGTGAGTCCCCCGAGACAGACATGTTTTTCCTGAGCAGAGATGACATGCTAACACATGAGCCCATGACACCACTTTATGATATGATTTATTCATACACTTCAGCTGTGTCATCGTGGCACTGACGTCTGACTGTATTACCACCTGATCTCATCCTCACTCTGACATCCTACTACACGTTAGTCATCTACATTCCTCATTTAGGTTTTATGGTGACTGATACAGTGGGGGAAAAAAGTATTTAGTCAGCCACCAATTGTGCAAGTTCTCCCACTTAAAAAGATGAGAGAGGCCTGTAATTTTCATCATAGGTACACGTCAACTATGACAGACAAATTGAGAGAAAAAAATCCAGAAAATCACATTGTAGGATTTTTTATGAATTTATTTGCAAATTATGGTGGAAAATAAGTATTTGGTCACCTACAAACAAGCAAGATTTCTGGCTCTCACAGACCTGTAACTTCTTCTTTAAGAGGCTCCTCTGTCCTCCACTCGTTACCTGTATTAATGGCACCTGTTTGAACTTGTTATCAGTATAAAAGACACCTGTCCACAACCTCAAACAGTCACACTCCAAACTCCACTATGGCCAAGACCAAAGAGCTGTCAAAGGACACCAGAAACAAAATTGTAGACCTGCACCAGGCTGGGAAGACTGAATCTGCAATAGGTAAGCAGCTTGGTTTGAAGAAATCAATTATTAGGAAATGGAGGACATACAAGACCACTGATAATCTCCCTCGATCTGGAGCTCCACGCAAGATCTCACCCCGTGGGGTCAAAATGATCACAAGAACGGTGAGCAAAAATCCCAGAACCACACGGGGGGACCTAGTGAATGACCTACAGAGAGCTGGGACCAAAGTAACAAAGCCTACCATCAGTAACACACTACGCCGCCAGGGACTCAAATCCTGCAGTGCCAGACGTGTCTCCCTGCTTAAGCCAGTACATGTCCAGGCCCGTCTGAAGTTTGCTAGAGTGCATTTGGATGATCCAGAAGAGGATTGGGAGAATGTCATATGGTCAGATGAAACCAAAATATAACTTTCTGATTAAAAACTCACCTCGTCATGTTTGGAGGACAAAGAATGCTGAGTTGCATCCAAAGAACACCATACCTACTGTGAAGCATGGGGGTGGAAACATCATGCTTTGGGGCTGTTTTTCTGCAAAGGGACCAGGACGACTGATCCGTGTAAAGGAAAGAATGAATGGGGCCATGTATCGTGAGATTTTGAGTGAAAACCTCCTTCCATCAGCAAGGGCATTGAAGATGAAACGTGGCTGGGTCTTTCAGCATGACAATGATCCCAAACACACTGCCCGGGCAACGAAGGAGTGGCTTCGTAAGAAGCATTTCAAGGTCCTGGAGTGGCCTAGCCAGTCTCCAGATCTCAACCCCATAGAAAATCTTTGGAGGGAGTTGAAAGTCCGTGTTGCCCAGCGACAGCCCCAAAACATCACTGCTCTAGAGGAGATCTGCATGGAGGAATGGGCCAAAATACCAGCAACAGTGTGTGAAAACCTTGTGAAGACTTACAGAAAACATTTGACCTGTGTCATTGCCAACAAAGGGTATATAGCAAAGTATTGAGAAACTTTTGTTATTGACCAAATACTTATTTTCCACCATAATTTGCAAATAAATTCATTAAAAATCCTACAATGTGATTTTCAGGATTTTTTTTTCTCATTTTGTCTGTCATAGTTGACGTGTACCTATGATGAAAATTACAGGCCTCTCTCATCTTTTTAAGTGGGAGAACTTGCACAATTGGTGGCTGACTAAATACTTTTTTTCCCCACTGTAGGTGAGAGATTGAGGTTTGTTATTGAAAAGATCAATTTTAGATACTGCTATTGCCTCAGATTTCTGGGAAGATCTATAATATAATTATTAGTTTGGGTTGAAAACGACTTACATTATTTTGACAAGAGATGAATTAGATAAGTAGCAGGCATACTGTGGAAGGTTAGATCATAAAGTCAGCCTAACCCTGCAGGTTTAATGACCTGATGGGTGCTCTTCTCTCATCTACCATGATGGCTGATTCAGAAATGTACTCCACTCTAACGCTGTGGATAATGATGCTGTTTATTAACGAGCTAATTAACTATTAATAAGAGGAAATTGATTCAGCGGTATGTGGATGACTATTCATCTGGAGTGGAGGATCAGTATAGAGAGATTTAGTTTTATTACAAAAGTGTACAATATGTTATGTACATCAAAGTGGATAGAGAAAAATAAATACATTAGAAAACTGTGCAGCTATAGGCTGGAAAGAGTATTGAACTCCACAGAGAGCCCTAGTTGGATGCAGTAATAATAATAATAATATGCCATTTAGCAGACGCTTTTATCCAAAGCGACTTACAGTCGTGTGCGCATACATTTTTACGTATGGGTGGTCCCGGGGATCAAACCCACTACCCTGGCGTTACAAGCGCCATGCTCTACCAATTGAGCTACAGAGGACCACAGTAACCTTGGGAAACTTGTTTTGCCTTACATTTAGTGCTTCAGTGGGCTTCAAGCTGAGAGCCATGTTAGCCCCTTTGGGCGAGGTTGTTGGGCCAGCAAATAAATAAGAAAGAATTATCTTTCCTCTGATACTCCAAACAGACATCTATGTTGTGTCCTGCTGGGCTATTGTCCTTGGCTCGCAGTCCCAGTTACAAATGAATCTGTTATTTTGCACAGTGTGCGCCTCGCTGATAAAAATGTCCCGTGTCAGCTGTGTTTGTGAAGCGGGAGGACTTTGTGCAAATGAGACTGACCCCTCTGTATCTCTGAAAGCACTCCTCTTTCTATTCTCTCTGTTTGGTTCAAGGCTGAGCTGAGCCCCTCTCCCAGTCCTCCCCCAGCCCTCCACTCCTCCCACCCTCTTCAAAAAGAGAAATCCGTGGCTGAATGTGGGTGTCTATCCATCAGCAGGCCCTAGCACTGAGACACCCCTTGATCACCATGACTACTCAGGGAGAGAGTGAGCCATCACAGAGGACGTGAATGGAGGTGCTCTGAATGTGGAGACTCAACCACAGAGGCTTGAGTGACATTGGGGATGAGTACAGGGTTGCAGAACCCTCAACATAGCTTATAGGCTACTCCCAGTATGCGTATAGCCAATAGTAATCTCTAGGCATTTGGCTTTAGACCACTACTGGCCCATCACCATACTCCACTGGTCTGACTCATGGCCCTGCATAGAAATTACACTAATCAGCCTGTGGCCATTACTGAAAGTGCTACAGTATTCTGAACACACAACACACAGCCACATGGACTAGCGTCCAGGGTACCATTTGGTACATATTCACCAGTGTGTATGGAGGACTTATGCTAATGGTCACATTTAGCTGTTGGGCACACTACATTAGTAGTACACCCATTTTCCATGGATGCCATCTGAATGCAAGGCAGTGATTTAGCCAAACATCCAAGGGTCATTAGGACCCCAGTGATGATGCATATCACTCATCATCTTGTCATGTCTAATGTATTCTCGCCTTATTTATTTGTCCTCTCACTTCACAAGCTCCCATTATGAATATAAATATTTAATAAGACATTTATGAACAACCATTTAGTTCAAGCAATTGGCTCTATGCCTCACGGTATTGTTATAATTCATTCATGAGCGCCCAACCTCTCCATATATACATGATCTTCAATGTGGGAGAAAGGAAACAATGGATCAGACAGACAGACAGACAGACAGACAGACAGAGATAGACAGACAGACAGACAGAAAAGAAGAGAAAGAGGGAGGTCCTCACCAAAGTCCCCTCCTCCATCTCATGTCTGGAGTCCCATGCCAACAGGAGGAAGTGGTAGCATAGTCTGGAGCACGACGGCCATGTAACCACATCAGTATCATGAACAGTTCCTAAAATGACAACGTGAGATGTTGGTGTTAGAAATCTGAGAAGCGGAAGATTACCTTGAATTCTAGTAAGAAGAATCACATTTTATTCATCAGTGGCGTAACACAGTATCCTCTCATAACAAAGCTGCTGCACATTCATCAGTACAGGAGGATACATCAGAACAAACACACACCCTTCCTGTACCCTGTATCCTCCTCACTCCCATCTGTCTGTCAGTGCTGGTGGAAGGAGCAATGTTCCTTCAGACCGTGGGATCTACAGATCAAAGTGGGGCCCCCTGCAGAGACCTGCAATCCAGAGTAAAAGAAGCCTCTGTGGGGAAAGCCATGCACACATCTCTGGCTAATTAACTAAACCCCTTTGACGTCTTACCATTTGCATATATAATATACCACATTTTCTGTAATATCTGCCACACATACTAAGCAGGCGACGCCTGTAGGTTTGTCTAACAAGGAACCCCATTGTCTTTATTATAAATACTAATGTAATCAGTTTTTAAACAGGCGAGTACATTACGGAATGTGTCAAGTTGTTCTGTGAATGGAAAGTTCCTGTACATACAGCCATTCAAAAACATGTTGAGGCTTTACTCAACCCTGCTCCAAATACTTGTACAGTTGAGTAAACAAACACACGCATGCAGGCACGCATGGACTCTCTCACACACACAGACACACACACGTACACACACACAGGGTAAAGAGAGAGCGCCCTGGAAGAGTTCTGGAGTGGCCTCCATTCCAGAGACACAGCAGTGTTGTGGCCAGGCAGGGTTAGGGCAGCCCAGAATGTCCCCACAGTGGGAGAGAAAGGCCTGAATTATAAATCGCTGGGCCTTTTAAAGGCTATGTAGATTAGCAGCCAGTAATGTTTGCTGTCCTCAATAATTAATGAGTTGTTTGTACCAAAAGCAGACCCCACTTCTTCTACTGCTGTTTGCAATCAAACACTCTCTTGCACGCTAGGGGGAGTACCAGGCAGGGTGTAAGGCAGGCTCCAGAGATGGCCCAGTACCAGGCAGGGTGTAAGGCAGGCTCCAGAGATGGCCCAGTACTAGGCAGGGTGTAAGGCAGGCTCCAGAGATGGCCCAGTACCAGGCAGGGTGTAAGGCAGGCTCCAGAGATGGCCCAGTACTAGGCAGGGTGTAAGGCAGGCTCCAGAGATGGCCCAGTACTAGGCAGGGTGTAAGGCAGTCTCCAGAGATGGCCCAGTACTAGGCAGGGTGTAAGGCAGGCTCCAGAGATGGCCCAGTACTAGGCAGGGTGTAAGGCAGTCTCCAGAGATGGCCCAGTACTAGGCAGGGTGTAAGGCAGGCTCCAGAGATGGCCCAGTACTAGGCAGGGTGTAAGGCAGTCTCCAGAGATGGCCCAGTACCAGGCAGGGTGTAAGACAGGCTCCAGAGATGGCCCAGTACTAGGCAGGGTGTGAGGCAGGCTCCAGACATGGCTCAGTACTAGGCCATGTCTAGCAAAACTGGGGGGGTGCAAAACGTGCACCGCTGTGCTAAATGATGAATTGTGTAAAATCCTCTTTGGCATCTTATATAAAAAATCCAGAGATTGGTGAGGCAAAAGCAGCAAAAGCTGATGTAGACAGACAGAGCCCAGAACACCATTCGAGAAATAGGCCTCTCCCATATCCAGGGCGACGTACTGTACACATCTCACTTTAATTAGCTGTCTCTCTGTCCTAACGGGAGGAACGGCAACACAATAAATTACCATGCTGCTCATCAGCAGCCCTCCACTCAGATATGGCTGAATAATCTTCCTATCTGACTGGTGACTACACAGATGAGATTCTGTCAAATCAGATTGGCTGCTCCCACAGCGATTTGAATAACGATGTTAGATGTTTTCAACACTTCATTTGATTTCAGAATTAGTTTTTCAAAACATAGCCTCTTCTATTTTAATTTGAAAATGAGGCGATGGCAGTCGTTGAGGGAGTGGATAAGGGATGGCAATATTAGAATTGAAACTAGAAGGAGAAAGGGAGTGTCACACCCTGGCTCTGGGACTCATTATGTTGAGCCAGGGTGTGTGCATTCTATGTGTTCATTTTCTATGTTGGGTGTTCTTGGTTGTCGATGTCTATGTTTGTATTGAGTGACTCCCAATCGGAGGTAACGAGTGTCAGCTGTCGGCTCGTTATCTCTGATTGGGAGCCATATTTAAACTGTCTGTGTTCACCTTGTGGTTGTGGGTTTTTGTTCCTTATGCGGTCAGTGTAACCGTGGACTTCACGAGTCGTGTTTTGTTTGTAATTTAGATACTTTAATATAATAAAGTCATGTTTGTTTCACACGCTGCGCCTTGGTCTACTCTCCTTTACGACGATCGTGACAGGGAGAAAGCCCCTAATTGTAATTTCAATCAGATATTTTTCCATTCAGCCTTCAATAAATTTGCTCTGACAAAACCTGTTTACACAAATCTTGAGAGGATATTGTTATCTTAGATACCTTCATTCCTCCACTGTACATACCCCCGTCCCCCACACTGTGTCCCACACATTGCCATTCCTAAGTCTAAGGGACTTACTGTATCATGATGCCTTACATGGTTACAACATCTACAGAAAATATAGAAATGCCAATGGTGGAGGTGTTGCTGTTTATATCCAGAACCACATTCATGTAAAGCTTAGAGACAATCTCATGTTAAACACTGTTGAAGTCATATGGCTACAGGTTCATCTGCCTCACCTAAAGCCCATTCTGGTGGGAAGCTGCTATAGACCAGTCAATATCTGGATAACATGTGTGAAATGCTTGATAATGTACATGATATCAACAGAGAGGTATATTTTCTGGGTGATTTAAATATTGACTTTCATCAAGCTGCCCACTCAAGAAACAGCTTCAAACTGTAACCAGTGCCTGCAACCTGGTTCAGGTTATCAGTCAACCTACCAGGGTAGTTACAAACAGCACAGGAATGAACTCGTCCACATGTATTGATCACATCTTTACTAATGCTGCAGAAATTTGCTTTAAAGCAGTATACAAATCCATCGGATGTAGTGATCACAATATAGTAGCCATATCTAGGAAAACCAAAGTTCCAAAGGCTGGGCCTAATATAGTGTATAAGAGGTCATACAATACATTTTTTAGTGATTCCTATGTTGTTGATGTAAATAATATTTGCTGGTCTGTGATGTGTAATGAGGAGCAACCAGACGCTGCACTTGACACATTTATGAAATTGCTTATTCCAGTTACTAATAAGTATGCACCCATTAAGAAAATGACTGTAAAAACTGTTAAATCCCAGTGGATTGATGAGGAATTGAAAAATTGTATGGTTGAGAGGGATAAGGCAAAATAAATGGCAAATAAGTCTGGCTGCACAACCGATTGGCAAACGTACTACAAATTGAGAAATCATTTGACTAATCTGAATAAAAAGAAGAAGAAACTAAGCTGTGAAACAAAGATACATGATATAAGGAATGATAGTAAAAAGCTTTGGAGCACCTTAAATTACATTTTGGGCAAAAAGGCAAACTCAGCTCCATCATTCATTGAATCAGATGGCTCATTCATCACAAAACCAACTGATATTGCCAACTACTTTAATGATTTTTTTCATTGGCAAGATTAGCAAACTTAGGCATGACATGCCAGCATCAAATGCTGACACTACACATCAAATTTAGAATTCCGTAAAGTGAGTGTGGAAGAGGTGAATTTTTTGACAAGCCACCGGGGTCTGACAACTTGGATGGAAAATTAGTGAGGATTATAGCAGACGATATTGCCACTCCTACTTGCCATATCTTCAATCTGAGCCTCCTAGAAAGTATGTGCCCTCAGGCCTGGAGGGAACCAAAAGTAATTGCGCTACCCAAGAATAGTAAAGCCCCCTTTACTAGCTCAAATAGCCGACCAATCAGCATGTTACCAACCCTCACTAAACTTTTGTTTGACCAGATACAATGCTATTTTACTGTAAACAAATTGACAACAGACTTTCTGCACGCTTCTAGGGAAGGGCATTCAACAAGCACGGCACTTACACAAATGACTGATGATTGGCTAAGAGAAACTGATGATAAAAAGATTGTGGGAGCTCTTTTGTTAGACTTTAGTGTGGCGTTTGACATTATCGATCATAGTCTGCTGCTGGAAAAACATATGTGTTATGGCTTTACACCCCCTGCTATATTGTGGATAAAGAGTTACAGTGGGGAAAAAAAGTATTTAGTCAGCCACCAATTGTGCAAGTTCTCCCACTTAAAAAGATGAGAGAGGCCTGTAATTTTCATCATAGGTACACGTCAACTATGACAGACAAATTGAGAAAAAAAAATCCAGAAAATCACATTGTAGGATTTTTTATGAATTTATTTGCAAATTATGGTGGAAAATAAGTATTTGGTCACCTACAAACAAGCAAGATTTCTGGCTCTCACAGACCTGTAACTTCTTCTTTAAGAGGCTCCTCTGTCCTCCACTCGTTACCTGTATTAATGGCACCTGTTTGAACTTGTTATCAGTATAAAAGACACCTGTCCACAACCTCAAACAGTCACACTCCAAACTCCACTATGGCCAAGACCAAAGAGCTGTCAAAGGGCACCAGAAACAAAATTGTAGACCTGCACCAGGCTGGGAAGACTGAATCTGCAATAGGTAAGCAGCTTGGTTTGAAGAAATCAACTGTGGGAGCAATTATTAGGAAATGGAAGACATACAAGACCACTGATAATCTCCCTCGATCTGGGGCTCCACGCAAGATCTCACCCCGTGGGGTCAAAATGATCACAAGAACGGTGAGCAAATATCCCAGAACCACACGGGGGGACGTAGTGAATGACCTGCAGAGAGCTGGGACCAAAGTAACAAAGCCTACAATCAGTAACACACTACGCCGCTAGGGACTCAAATCCTGCAGTGCAAGACATTTCCCCCTGCTTAAGCCAGTACATGTCCAGGCCCGTCTGAAGTTTGCTAGAGTGCATTTGGATGATCCAGAAGATCATTGGGAGAATGTCATATGGTCAGATGAAACCAAAATATAACTTTTTGGTAAAAACTCAACTCATCGTGTTTGGAGGACAAAGAATGCTGAGTTGCATCCAAAGAACACCATACCTACTGTGAAGCATGGGGGTGGAAACATCATGCTTTGGGGCTGTTTTTCTGCAAAGGGACCAGGACGACTGATCCGTGTAAAGGAAAGAATGAATGGGGCCATGTATCGTGAGATTTTGAGTGAAAATCTCCTTCCATCAGCAAGGGCATTGAAGATGAAACGTGGCTGGGTCTTTCAGCATGACAATGATCCCAAACACACCGCCTGGGCAACGAAGGAGTGGCTTCGTAAGAAGCATTTCAAGGTCCTGGAGTGGCCTAGCTAGTCTCCAGATCTCAACCCCATAGAAAATCTTTGGAGGGAGTTGAAAGTCCGTGTTGCCCAGCGACAGCCCCAAAACATCACTACTCTAGAGGAGATCTGCATGGAGGAATGGGCCAAAATACCAGCAACAGTGTGTGAAAACCTTGTGAAGACTTACAGAAATCGTTTGACCTGTGTCATTGCCAACAAAGGGTATATAACAAAGTATTGAGAAACTTTTGTTATTGACCAAATACTTATTTTCCACCATAATTTGCAAATAAATTCATTAAAAATCCTACAATGTGATTTTCTGGATTTTTTTTCCTCATTTTGTCTGTCATAGTTGACGTGTACCTATGATGAAAATTACAGGCCTCTCTCATCTTTTTAAGTGGGAGAACATGCACAATTGGTGGCTGACTAAATACTTTTTTTCCCCACTGTACCTGTCTAACAGAACAGAGAGGGTGTTCTTGAATTGAAGCCTCTCCAACATAATCCAGACAGAATCAGGAATTACCCAGGGCAGCTGTCTAGGCCCCTTACTTTTTTCAATCTTTACTAATGACATGCCATTTGCTTTGAGTAAAGCCAGTGTGTCTATGTACGCGGATGACTCAACACACGTCAGCTACAACAGCGAGTGAAATTACTTAACAAAGAGCTGCAATTAGTTTCAGAATGGGTGGCAAGGAATAAGTTAGTCCTAAACATTTCAAAAACTAAAAGCATTATATTTGGGACAAATCATTCACTAAACCCTAAACCTCAAATAAATCTTGTAATTAATAATGTGGAAATTTAGCAAGTTGAGGTTAATAAACTGCTTGGAGTAACCATGGATTGTAAACTGTCATGGTCAAAACATGTTGATACAACAGTAGCTAAGATTGGGAGAAGTGTGTCCATAATAAAGCACTGCTCTGCCTTTTTAACAACACTATCAACAAGGAAGATCCTACAGGCCCTAGTTTTGTCACACCTGGACTACTGTTCAGTCGTGTGGTCAGGTGCCACAAAGAGGGACATCAGAAAATTACAATTGGTTCAAAACAGGGCAGCACGGCTGGCCCTTTAATGTACACGGATACAGTTGAAGTTGGAAGTTTACATACACTAAGGTTGAAGTCATTAAAACTCGTTTTTCAACCACTCCACAAATTTGTTGTTAACAAAATATAGTTTTGGCAAGTCGTTTAGGATATCTACTTTGTGCATGACACAAGTAATTTTTCCAACAATTGTTTACAGACTGTATCACAATTCCAGTGGGTCAGAAGTTTACATACACTAAGTTGACTGTGCCTTTAAACAGCTTGGAAAATTCCAGAAAATGATGTCATGGCTTTAGAAGCTTCTGATAGGCTAATTGACATCATTTGAGTCAATTGGAGGTGTACCTGTGGATGTATTTCAAGGCCTACCTTCAAACTCAGTGCCACTTTGCTTGACATCATGGGAAAATCAAAAGAAATCAGCCAAGACCTCAGAAAAACAATTGTAGGCCTCCACAAGTCTGGTTCATCCTTGGGAGCAATTTCCAAACACCTGAAGGTACCACGTTCATCTGTACAAACAATAGTATGCAAGTATAAACACCATGGGACCACGCAGCCGTCATACCGCTCAGGACGGAGACGCGTTCTGTCTCCTAGAGATGAACGTACTTTGGTGCGAAAAGTGCAAATCAATCCCAGAACAACAGCAAATGACCTTGTGAAGATGCTGGAGGAAACAGGTACAACAGTATCTATATCCACAGTAAAATGAGTCCTATATCAACATAACCTAAAAGGCCGCTCAGCAAGGAAGAAGCCACTGCTCCAAAACCGCTATAAATAAGCCTGACTACGGTTTGCAACTGCACATGGGGACAAAGATTGTACTTTTTGGAGAAATGTCCTTTGGTCTGATGAAACAAAAATAGAACTGTTTGGCAATAATGACCATCGTTATGTTTGGAGGAAAAAGGGGTCGGCTTGCAAGCAGAAGAACACCATCCCAACCGTGAAGCACGGGTGTGTCAGCATCATGCTGTGGGGGTGCTTTGCTGCAGGAGGGACTGCTGCACTTCACAAAATAGATGGCATCATGAGGAAGGAGAATTGTGTGGATATATTGAAGCAACATCTCAAGACATCAGTCAGGAAGTTAAAGCTTGGTCGCTAATGGGTCTTCCAAATGGACAATGACCCCAAGCATACTTCCAAAGTTGTGGCAAAATGGCTTAAGGACAACAAAGTCAAGGTATTGGAGTGGCCATCACAAAGCCCTGACATCATTCCTATAGAAAATGTGTGGGCAGAACTGAAAAAGTGTGTGCGAGCAAGGAGGCCTACAAACCTGACTCAGTTACACCAGCTCTGTCAGGAGGAATGGGCCAAAATTCACCCAACTTATTGTGGGAAGCTTGTGGAAGGCTACCCGAAACGTTTGACCCAAGTTAAACAATTGAAAGGCAATGCTAACCAAATACTAATTGACTGTATGTAAACTTCTGACCCACTGGGAATGTGATGAAAGAAATTAAAGCTGAAATAAATCATTCTCTCTACTATTATTCTGACATTTCACATTCTTAAAATAAAGTGGTGATCCTAACTGACCTAAGACAGGGAATTTTTACTAGGATTAAATGTCAGGAATTGTGATAAACTGAGTTTAAATGTATTTGGCTAAGGTGTATGTAAACTTCCGACTTCAACTGTAGCTAAAATTAATAATATGCATGTAAATCTCTCATGGCTCAAAGTGGAGTAGAGATTGACTTCACTACTTGTTTTGTAAGAAGTGTTGACGTGCTGAATGCACCGAGGTGTCTGTTTAAACTACTAGCACATAGCTTGGACACCCATGCATACCCCACAATCTCCAAGTCAAGAACAGACTATGGGAGGCGCACAGTACTACATAGAGCCATGGCTACATGGACCTCTATTCCACATCAGGTAACTGATGCAAGCAGTAGAATCAGATTTAAAAAACGGATAAAAATACACCTTAAGGAACAGCGGGGACTGTGAAGAGACACACACACACACAGGAACAGACACACGCCTACACATACACATGATAAGACAAGCAGTCTACAAACACGTACACATGAATTTTGTATTGTAGATATGTAGTAGTAGAGTATTGGCCTGTGGGAACACACTTAATGTGTTGTGAAAAGTGTTATGAAATGTAATGTCATGTAATATTTTAAATTGTATATAACTGCCTTAATGTTGATGGACCCCAGGAAGAGTAGCTGCTGCCTTGGCAGGAGCTAATCGGGAGCCTTAATAAATAGAAAAATACAAATTTCCACCTAAAACCCCTACAGAGAAAGCGGTTGTGTTATGAGGCTGGTGGGAGGAGCTGCAGGAGGACAGGCTCATTGTAATGACTGGAATAGAATTAATGGAATGGAGTCAAACATGTGGTTTCCATATGTTTGATGTCTTTGATATCGTTCCATTGATTCTATTCCAGCCATTACAACGAGCCTCCTATAGCTCCTCCCACCAGCCTCCTCTGACCCATAGCCATCCATCGACCATCTCAATACTTTCCTCTACCAGAGTCCTTTCCTTTATTTGCACTGATCTGACAACTCCGAATAGTTGAATAGTATGGTGGAAGCCTACCGGATATTTTCTTTCAGATATTGGAAAGGACACATGGGGGAGGAGGCCACTTATGACTATTGAGAATAGATGCACCAAGTTGCTGAGAGAGGTGAATTGATACTGCAGTTTAATGACTTCAAGACTTGAACTTACACTCTGGGTAAGTCAAGCCCAAATAAAGCTGCTAAAATAAGGCAAGTGTTAGATAAATTCTATAAAAAGACTGTGGGCCTTGGTTTAAAATATTTTAGTGAGAGGCTGACCTTCCCATGAAGGCCGCAGAGAGACTGAGATGCCCCATTACCACTGTAAGCTGCAGGTATGACCAGCTGTGTGTGTGTGTGTACTCATAAGTAAACTGAGCTGCAAACTGTGATGACATGGTTTTCTACCCTGCAGAGATAGGAAGGCATGTTGACATTTTGTGTTAAACAGACCATGGTCTCGTCTCCCGAGTGGCGCAGTGGTCTAAGGCGCTGCATCGCAGTGCTAGCTGTGCCACTAGAGATCCTGGTTCGAATCCAGGCTCTGTCGTAGCCGGCCGCGACCGGGAGACCCATGGGGCGGCGCACAATTGGCCCAGCGTCGTCCAGGGTAGGGGAGGGAATGGCCGGCAGGGATGTAGCTCAGTTGGTAGAGCATGGCGTTTGCAACGCCAGGGTTGTGGGTTTGATTCCCAAGGGGGGCCAGTATGAAAAATAAACTAACTGTAAGTCGCTCTGGATAAGAGCGTCTGCTAAATGACTAAAATGTAAAATGTCTCCAGCCATCTTGCCAGACATTTTTATATGTCTTTTTCTTCTTTCTTTTAGTCATTTAGCAGACGCTCTTATCCATAGCGACTTACAGTTAGTGAGTGCATACATTTTTCATACTGGCCCCCCATGGGAATCAAACCCACAACCCTGGCGTTGCAAGCGCCATGCTCTACCAACTGAGCTACAGGAGGGCCCTGTAGCTCAGTTGAAGCCTGACATTCAAAGTTTGCAGTCCCTATTGTCCCTTAAAGGAAAACTCCACCTAAAAACGATATTTTGGTATTTGTTTCATTAGTCCATTGTTGACATAGTCCCAAAATGTTTTGCTTGTCAGCAATCAAGTTTTAAAGATATGTAACTTTCAAAATACAGAAACCATCCCTGGAAAATGCATCATATGATGCAAAAACTAAAAATCTTAAAAACTTGATTGCTGGCAAGCAATACAATTTGGGACTATGTCAACAATGGACTAACAAATACCAAAAGATAGTTTTTGGGTGGAGTTTTCCTTTAAACTTAGCTTTGGTAGGCTATAACATTGGTGTAAATCTATACTACCAGTCAAGGGTTTTTCTTTATTTTTGCTATTTTTTACATTGTAGAACAATAGTGAAGACATCAAAACTATGAAATAACACATATGGAATCATGTAGTAACCAGAAAAGTGTTAAACAAATCAAAATAGATATATTATTATATTTGAGATTCTTCAAATAGCCACCTTTTGCCTTGATGACAGCTTTGCACACTCTTGCCATTCTCTCAACCAGCTTCATGAGGTAGTCACCTGGAATGCATTTGAATTAACAGATGTGCCTTCTTAAAAGTTAATTTGTGGAATTTCATTCTTTCTTAATGTGTTTGAGCCAATCAGTTGTGTTGTGACAAGGTAGGGGGGTATACAGAAGATAGCCCTATTTGGTAAAAGACCAAGTTCATATTATGGCAAGAACAGCTCAAATAAGCAAAGAGAAACGACAGTCCATCATTACTTTAAGACATGAACGTCAGTCAATACAGAAAATATCTAGAACTTTGAAAGTTTCTTCAAGTGCAGTCGCAAAAACCATCAAGCGCTATGATGAAATCGGCTCTCATGAGGACCGCCACAGGAAGACCCAGAGTTACCTCTGCTGCAGAGGATAAGTTCAATAGAGTTACCAGTCTCAGAAATTGCAGCCCAAATAAATGCTTCGCAGAATTCAAGTACAGACACATCTCAACATCAACTGTTCAGAGGGGACTGTGTAAATCAGGACTTCATGGTCGAATTGCTGCAAAGAAACCACTACTAAAGGACACCAATAAGAAGAAGAGACCTCCTTGGGCCAAGAAACACGAGCAATGGACATTAGACCGGTGGAAATGTGTCCTTTGGTCTGGAATCCAAATTTTTGATTTTGTGTTCCAACCGCCGTGTCTTTATGAGACATGGTGTGGGTGAACAGATCATCTCTGCATGTGTATTTCCCATCGTAAAGCATGGAGGAGGAGGTGTTTATGGTGTGGGGGTGCTTTGCTGGTGACACTGTCTGTGATCTATTTAGAATTCAAGGCACACTTAACCAGCATGGCTACCACAGCATTCTGCAGTGGTACGCCATCCCATCTGGTTTGGGCTTAGTGGGACTAGTATTTGTTTTTCAACAGGACAATGACCCAACACACCTCCAGGCTGTGTAAGGGCTATTTTACCAAGAAGGAGAGTGATGGAGTGCTGCAACAGATGACCTGGCCTCAACAATCCCCCGACCTCAACCTCAATGGAGATGGTTTGGGATGAGTCGGATGGCAGAGTGAAGGACAAGCAGCCAACAAGTGCTCAGCATATGTGGGAACTCCTTTAAGACTGTTGGAAAAGCATTCCAGGTAAAGCTGGTTGAGAGAATGCTAAGAGTGTGCAAAGCTGTCATCAAGGCAAAGGGTGGCTATTTGAAGAATATAAAATATAAAATACATTTTGATTTGTTTAACCCTATTTTGGTTACTACATGATTCCATATGTGTTATTTCATAGTTTGATGTCTTCACTATTAGAAAATAGTAAAAATAAAGAAAAACCCTTGAATGAGTAGGTGTGTCCAAACTTTTGACTGGTACTGTATATTCAGCTCATATAATCTGATAAATTCCTGTTCAGTCCTTAGTAAGCTATTTCTCCAACACGTGCCCTGCTGCATTCCTCACTTCTTCTAGCCTATACATGTGTTGTGGTCATGTATAGCCAACATCTGTTTTGTAATGTTGCTATATATACTTCAAATTAATAAGGCTAGCCTATGAATCAGTCTTTGAATTAGACTGCTGCAGAGTTTTGTGCTCATCCCCCAAAAAACATCCCATTCAAAACATCTCATATCCAAAACTCACCTGACTAGTCACTGAATTCTGCCTATGCGCAATTAGCCTGGTCACGCGGTAACTAAACTCCTTTTCAGGTATCTATCTCGGGTTTTCCTGACTGCAACACCTTGAACAAACTGAGGCCATAGTTGGCCGACATGACAATTCAGGATGGAATTGGATCAGTGAGTGACCACACTGCGGAGGTAATGTATAATATTGCCTGCCTGAAAGAGACGGTTTTAGATCTTTGTTTTGTAACATGCCCTTTTTCATAAGGGAAAGATAGCAATCAATTTTTAAACAGAATCGATGGAAGTGCAGGCTGGTGGATGTTGATTTGCACAGTTCTCCCTATTCTAATTGAATCCGTCAATTATTATCAGTATGTTGATTTGTGGCACACATAAACTCAGCAAAAAAAGAAACGTCCTCTCACTGTCAACTGCGTTTATTTTCAGCAAACTTAACATGTGTAAATATTTGTATGAACATAACAAGATTCAACAACTGAGACATAAACTGAACAAGTTCCACAGACATGTGACTAACAGAAATTGAATAATGTGTCCCTGAACAAAGGTGGGGGGTCAAAATCAAAAGTAACAGTCAGTATCTGGTGTGGCCACCAGCTGCATTAAGTACTGCAGTGCATCTCCTCCTCATGGACTGCACCAGATTTGCCAGTTCTTGCTGTGAGATGTTACCCCACTCTTCCACCAAGGCACATGTAAGTTCCCGGATATTTCTGGGGGGAATGGCCCTAGCCCTCACCCTCCGATCCAACAGGTCCCAGACGTGCTCAATGGGATTGAGATCCGGGCTCTTTGCTGGCCATGGCAGAACACTGACATTCCTGTCTTGCAAGAAATCACGCACAGAACGAGCAGTATGGCTGGTTGCATTGTCATGCTGGAGGGTCAGGTCAGGATGAGCCTGCAGGAAGGGTACCACATGAGGGATGGGATGTCTTCCCTGTAACGCACAGCATTGAGATTGCCTGCAATGACAACAAGCTCAGTCCGATGATGCTGTGACACACCGCCCCAGACCATGATGGACCCTCCACCTCCAAATCGATCCCGCTCCAGAGTACAGGCCTCGGTGTAACGCTCATTCCTTCGACGATAAACGCGAATCCGACCATCACCCCTGGTGAGACAAAACCGCGACTCGTCAGTGAAGAGCACTTTTTGTGCCCATAGGCGACGTTGTTGCCGGTGATGTCTGGTGAGGATCTGCCTTACAACAGGCCTACAAGCCCTCAGTCCAGCCTCTCTCAGCCTATTGCGGACAGTCTGAGCACTGATGTAGGGATTGTGCGTTCCTGGTGTAACTCTGGCAGTTGTTGTTGCCATCCTGTACCTGTCCCGCAGGTGTGATGTTCGGATGTACCGATCCTGTGCAGGTGTTGTTACACGTGGTCTGCCACTGCGAGGACGATCAGCTGTCCGTCCTGTCTCCCTGTAGCGCTGACTTAGGCGTCTCACAGTATGGACATTGCAATTTATTGCCCTGGCCACATCTGCAGTCCTCATGCCTCCTTGCAGCATGCCTAAGGCACGTTCAAGCAGATGAGCAGGGACCTTGGGCATCTTTCTTTGGTGTTTTTCAGAGTCAGTAGAAAGGCCTCTTTAGTGTCCTAAGTTTTCATAACTGTGACCTTAATTGCCTACCGTCTGTAAGCTGTTAGTGTCTTAATGACCATTCCACAGGTGCATGTTCATTAATTGTTTATGGTTCAATGAACAAGCATGGGAAACAGTGTTTAAACCCTTTACAATGAAGATCTGTGAAGTTATTGGGATTTTTACAAATTAACTTTGAAAGACAGGGTCCTGAAAAAGGGACGTTTCTTTTTTTTAATGTGTTTACATATATTTCCTTAAAAAATCTGAATCCTATAGCAACAAGGGATAAGGATTTGTTGCTTCTCAAATAAAATGTCTCACTGTCCCTGTTCACTTCAATATTTTAATCTGCAAGAACATGTTTTAGACACAAGGGGGCGACAATACATTGCTCCAGGAACAAGACACAGATAACAAAACTCAATGCAAAGTTTCAGAGCACATCTCCTGAACCTGACTGTGTCCCTGCAGTTTGTGACAAGCATCTCTTGGCTACGATGCTGGAAACGTTGACCTTGATATTATGCATGAAGTGGTAAACCTAAGTCTCTCTCTCTGTTGTGATATTAGACCCCGAGTCGAGCTTTTAGGCCTACATTCCACAGGATTACAGTTTCCCTGAGGAGGTGATGCCGATCCAGGTAAACAGATTATAATGTGATTTGAATTTGTTCCAATGACGGTTGTGTCCACAGTGCACCCCTATGTTCTACGCTCTTCCATAGGTGTAAATGAGACATGGCATGAGCATCTTATATCCAGTGCCCTGGGGGGCATAGGTGCAGCGCAGAGAGAACAATCTCCTCTAAGCAGTATGAAAATGTATGCACTCACTAACTGTAAGTCGCTCTGGATAAGAGCGTCTGCTAAATGACTAAAATTTAAAAGAAAAAATGTAAGCTGGATCAGAAGCTCAGTGAGCAGAGAGAACACATCCATAATAATAACCTGTGGAACACTTCACTCAGTGGAGGCTCCTCAGAGGAGGAAGGGGAGGACATCCTCCTCACTGAATTTCATAAAAATAAAATTGGTAAAACATTGAAAAACTGTACTAAATATATTCACGTCACCAAATAATTGATTAAATCACATTGTTTTGCAATGGTCTACAGTAGCCTCAACAGCACTCTGTAGGGTAGCGCCATTGTGTAGCCGGAGGACAGCTAGCTTCCGTCCACCTATTGGTACATTAACTTCAATACAAAACCTCGGAGGCTCTTGGTTCTCACCCCCTTCCATAGACTTACACAGTAATTATGACAACTTGTGAGGCCGGGGACTTTAATGCAGGGAAACTTAAATCCGTTCTACCTAATTTCTACCAGCATGTTAAATGTGCAACCAGAGGGAAAAAAACTCTAGACCACCTTTACTCCACACACAGAGACGCATACAAAGCTCTCCCTCGCCCTCCATTTGGCAAATCTGACCATAACTCTATCCTCCTGATTCCTGCTTATAAGCAAAAACTAAAGCAGGAAGCACCAGTGACTCGGTTAATAAAAAAGTGGTCAGATGACGCAGATGCTAAGCTACAGGACTGTTTTGCTAGCACAGACTGGAACATGTTCGGGATTCTTCAGACAGCATTGAGGAGTACACCACATCAGTCACTGGCTTCATCAATAAGTGCATCGATGATGTCGTCCCCACAGTGACCGTACGTACATACACCAACCAGAAGCCATGGATTACAGGAAACATCCGCACTGAGCTAAAGGGTAGAGCTGCCGCTTTCAAGGAACGGGACTCTAACCCGGACGCTTATAAGAAATCCCGCTATGCCCTCCGACAAACCATCAAACAGGCAAAGAGTCAATACAGGGCTAAGATTGAATCGTACTACACTGGCTCTGACGCTCGTCGGATGTGGCAGGGCTTGAAAACTATTACAGACTACAAAGGGAAGCACAGCCGCGAGCTGCCCAGTGACACAAGCCTACCAGACGAGCTAAACCACTTCTATGCTCGCTTCGAAGCAAGCAACACTGAAGCATGCATGAGAGCACCAGCTGTTCCAGATGACT
Organism: Coregonus clupeaformis; assembly: GCF_020615455.1. Classification (NCBI taxonomy): domain Eukaryota; kingdom Metazoa; phylum Chordata; class Actinopteri; order Salmoniformes; family Salmonidae; genus Coregonus; species Coregonus clupeaformis. The sequence continues at coordinate 30,889,376 of NC_059201.1, read as the reverse complement.
ATGTGATCACGCTCTCCGTAGCCGATGTGAGTAAGACTTTTAAGCAGGTCAACATTCACAAGGCCGCAGGGCCAGACGGATTACCAGGACGTGTACTCCGAGCATGTGCTGACCAACTGGCAAGTGTCTTCACTGACATTTTCAACATGTCCCTGACTGAGTCTGTAATACCAACATGTTTCAAGCAGACCACCTTAGTCCCCGTGCCCAAGGACTCTAAGATAACCTGCCTAAATGACTACCGACCCGTAGCACTGACGTCTGTAGCCATGAAGTGCTTTGAAAGGCTGGTCATGGCTCACATCAACAGCATTATCCCAGAAACCCTAGACCCACTCCAATTTGCATACCGCCCCAACAGATCCACAGATGATGCAATCTCTATTGCACTCCACACTGCCCTTTCCCACCTGGACAAGAGGAACACCTACGTGAGAATGCTATTCATTGACTACAGCTCAGCATTCAACACCATAGTGCCCTCTAAGCTCATCACTAAGCTAAGGATCCTGGGACTAAACACCTCCCTCTGCAACTGGATCCTGGACTTCCTGACGGGCCGCCCCCAGGTGGTAAGGGTAGGTAACAACACATCTGCCACACTGATCCTCAACACGGGGGCCCCTCAGGGGTGCGTGCTCAGTCCCCCTCCTGTACTCTCTGTTCACCCATGACTGCATGGCCAGGCACGACTCCAACACCATCATTAAGTTTGCAGACGACACAACAGTGGTAGGCCTGATCACCGACAACGATGAGACAGCCTATAGGGAGGAGGTCAGAGACCTGGCCGTGTGGTGCCAGGACAACAACCTCTCCCTCAACGTGACCAAGACAAAGGAGATGATTGTGGACTACAGGAAAAAAAGAGGACTGAGCACGCCCCCATTCTCATCGACGGGGCTGTAGTGGAACAGGTTGAGAGCTTCAAGTTCCTTGGTGTCCACATCACCAACGAACTATCATGGTCCAAACACACCAAGACAGTCGTGAAGAGGGCACGACAAAGCCTATTCCCCCTCAGGAGACTGAAAAGATTTGGCATGGGTCCTCAGATCCTCAAAAAATTATACAGCTGCACCATCGAGAGCATCCTGACTGGTTGCATCACCGCCTGGTATGGCAACTGCTTGGCCTCCGACCGCAAGGCACTACAGAGGGTAGTGCGTACGGCCCAGTACATCACTGGGGCCAAGCTTCCTGCCATCCAGGACCTCTACTACCAGGCGGTGTCAGAGGAAGGCCCTCAAAATTGTCAAAGACTCCAGCCACCCTAGTCATAGACTGTTCTCCCTGCTACCGCACTGCAAGCGGTACCGGAGTGCCAAGTCTAGGTCCAAAAGACTTCTCAACAGCTTCTACCCCCAAGCCATAAGACTCCTGAACAGCTAATCATGGCTACCCGGACTATTTGCACTGCCCCCCCACCCCATCCTTTTTACACTGCTGCTACTCTGTTAATTATTTATGCATAGTCACTTTAACTCTACCCACATGTACATATTACTTCAACTATCTCAACTAGCCGGTGCCCCCGCACATTGACTCTGCACCGGTACCCCCCTGTATATATAGCCTCCCTACTGTTAATTTATTTTACTTCTGCTCTTTTTTTCTCAACACTTTTTTTGTTGTTGTTTTATTTTTACTTTTTTTGTTAAAAATAAATGCACTGTTGGTTAAGGGCTGTAAGTAAGCATTTCACTGTAATGTCTGCACCTGTTGTATTCGGCGCATGTGACCAATAAAATTTGATTTGATTTGATTTGAACTTCCGGAGGACGTCCTCCAGCCTATCAGAGCTCTTTCAGCATGAACTGACATGTTGTCCACCCAATCAAAGGATCAGATAACTAATCTAGTACTGAAAGCATAAGGTACAGCTAGCTATCACTGCAGTGCATAAAATGTGGTGAGTAGTTGACTCAAAGAGAGAGAAAGACAATAGTTTAACAGTTTTCAACAAATTAATTTCTTCAAAAATGAAGGAGAAGTAAGAGAGAGAGAGAGATCATTTTTTTCACTTTCAGTTTCACTTAGCTAGAAAATGCAGCTGGCTAGTTTAGTTAATCAAACACCTGGCTCAAACAGAGAAATGCTATGTTAGCTAGCTGGCTATGACTATCCAACTCAACACTGGAACTCTTCCAAGTCAAGGTAAGCTTTTGGTTTTATTAATTTATTGCCACCGTGGCCCGCCGGTGTAACTGCTTACTGCCTATACACTGTAACATTACTGCATGATTGTAGCGGGTTACTAATGCATTTGTTCTATTAGCTATGTTGACTAGGAGGTTACTTTAGCTAATATTGGGACAACCAAGTCCAGCTAATATTGGGACAACCAAGTCCACAAATAAAGGGAAAAGGTGAGAGGAGGAGATTGCATAGAGGCTAGAATGAATACAATGTGGCTGCTATGATCAGGGGTGTATTCATTCAGCCAATTCTATTGAAAAACATTTCTTAAACGGAAGCAAACGAAACAGGGATAAAGAATACCAGAATTTGTCCAATAGAAACTCTCATTTGCAACTGCTGGACTAATGATTACACCCTAGATAAGCTAGATGCAGGCAAAAGTGTGCAAGGCGGTATTGAATGTGTCACTGTCTGTCCATGTGTCACTGTCTTTCATCTCAAATGTTTCTCTCGACCTGTGTGCACCGACGTTGTACATTTTCATTCATAGGCTAGGTTGTAGCAACCTCATGATGGGTATAGGGAAAGTTGAGTATCATGTAGTAGCCTAAACCTATCGATGTTACATTGAACTGGGTGAATGGAATATGAATAACAGTCATCCAACATGCTGTAATAGAAATAAGGCCATGCTCATGAAAAAAAATCGTCCTCCCTCATCATAAACTGCACTGACCGCCACTGACTTCTCTCAGAGTAAACATCAAGGCTCACTGTTTGTTGCTTCCAGTGAGGTTCCCATGACCTTACTGATGAACACAGTGTCTTCCTACGGTGTCTTCTAACCCTAATGTTTGGATTTCACTTCAGGAGCCATCTCTAATTCAGTCATTTGCATACATTTTCACAATTTCAATTGATCTTTGTTTTTATAGATTTTATTCTAAGATGGAGAGAGATCAATCACAGAGGTGACGCTATAATCATTCTAAAAGCTGGATAGAGATGTGTTATGTCTCATGGGTTTCATAACCACATCTTTATAACAATTCAAGAATGATGAGACGGGAGACAGAAATCAGTTCAACCATTTATATAAACGTGATCACCTAAAACAACTCCCATGATGCTCTGCGGCACAAAACCAACACACCACAAGTCGAGTTTCACCTCACAATCTGTATTGTTGTTATTACCAGTGTTGTTATTACTGCTATTATCATAGGCTTGACATCCTGTTGGTTTTGTTACCTGACACTGACTAATTCAAGTCATTGTAATATTTTCTCACATCCCTGGTGTTATTATAAACATGAACAGACACAGCACCTGTTCATTAGTATTTGTGTATGTGTGTGTGCCTCCGTGTATGTGCATGTGTTTGTATATGGCGAGACACTGTATCCCTTTCTCTCTCTCAGTCAGGATGAGAAAGGTAGACTACAACGTGTGTAGTGATGTCTTTCTGGCAGCAGCCCGTTAAGGGTACCATAACCCAGCCATATCAACCCCACTTATGGCAATATGTAGTGTGTTACAAACCATATTAAAACACCAGACTAGAGCATTTTACAACTATGGTTAGAGTGTAGTAAAGTGCTTTACACACTGAACGTAACAGACTGGTTTGCCAGATGCGGTATACACAGACATACACAGACATGTTGTCATAATGGTGGGCCTATTTTACATTTCAGTCAACTGGCTGAAAGAATAACACTCCCATTATCTGTGAGTTGGGTTAGTCTGCAACTGTTATCTTATCTGTGTGGAACGGCTGCTGTCCAAACATTTGAATGTGCTTTAGAAATCAGTGACTTTCACAACTATTCTTTATGTTGAGAAGGTAGATTTTATTTGATTGAATATGGTGTTTGCTGATACCACTGTGTGGCTTTGACCATAAGGAATACGTCTCAAGATACACTATTACATTTTTAAAATATATAGCTTTATGGACAACAACAACCAGTGCTCAAACATGCAGTAGATTCTCTGCTTACCCCTGGTTCTATCTTGTAGGTCATTGGTTCTAGTAGTCTTTCAGTGGGCAGGTCTGATGTGAGGGGCTAAAATAGTAACACAAGAGGAATAAAATAAAATACACAAGAATGGAGCTATATACAGGGAGTACAGTACCAGTACCAGATCAATGTGTAGAGGTATGAGGTATTTGAGGTAGATATGTACATGAAGGCAGGGTAAAGTGACTAGGCATCAGGATAGATAATAATAAGAGTCAAATAAAGAACAGAGCAGCAGCAGCAAATGATGAGTGTAACAGTCTGTGTGTGTGTTCGTGTGCGTGTGTGTGTGTGTGTGTGTGTGTAATGTGTATGTATATGTGTTTGTGTTGTGTCGGTCTGCGTGAGTGTGTTATGCGTGTTGTGTGTGTGTGTATGTGAATGTGTGTGGATTTTGTGTGGGAGTGTCAATGTAGTGTGTGTGAGTGAGTATATGGTTTGTATACTGTATATAGTCTAGTCATGGGTACGTAGGGTCAGTGCAGATAGTTTGGGTACCCTTAATTGACTATTTAGCAGTCTTATGGCTTGGGGGTAGAAGCTGTCTCGGGGCCTGTTGGTCCGAGAGCCGATGCTCCGGTACCGTTTGCCGGACAATGGCAGAATGAACAGTCTATGAGTTGGGTGGCTGGAGTCTTTGCCAATTTTTCAGGCCTTCCTCTGGCACCGCCTGATATAGAGGTCCTGGATGGCAGGGAGCTCGGCCCCAGTGATGTACCGGGCTGTCCGCTCCACCCTCTCTTGCACTTTGCAGTCAAGGGCTATGCATTTGCCATACCAAACGGTGATGCAGCCAGTCAAGATGCGCTCAATGGTGCAGCTGTAGAACTTTTTGAGGATCCGAGGGCCCATACCAAATCTTTTCAGCCTCCTGAGGGGGAAGAGGCGCTGCCGTGCACTCTTCACAACTGTGTGGGTGTGTGTGGACCATGTTAGGTCCTTAGTGATGTGGATGCCAAGGAACTTGAAGCTCTCGACCCGCTCCACAACAGCCCTGTTGATGTGGATGGTGGCGTGCTCGCCCCTCTTTCTCCTATAGTCTACGATCAGCTCTTTGGTCTTACTGGCGTTGAGGCAGAGGTTGTTGTTGTCCTGGCACCACACTGCTAAGTCTCATTCACTGTGCAAAGCCAAGGCACCATTACCAACACTGAGGGCCTTGGTTCTGTTGCAAACCCTGACACACACACACACACACACACACCTCCCCAATGTTTAATTGCACAACTTATAAGTCTCTGATGGTGACCATGAATCAGCACTTATTCCTGCCTCCAAAGGAAATAACATAAATCATATTCAGCTGCCTCTCTGAGTGTTTTACTGTCACAGTATTGGCTTATTTGTTTGGTGGTTTTCTATTTATGGGGAAACACATGCATTTCATAGTTTTAAATACAGTACCAAATATTCAGCAAATATCATATCACATACTGTAATGACAATATGACTGGATGATCATGTGAATGATATGCTTTGCGTGGTGAGTGCCAATGTAGTGTTCCATATTCTGTTCTTAGGGTCAGCTTGGTGCTTTGACAATCAGTCAGTGAGAACTGTTCAATATCTCACCTTCAGAAAGCAGGAGAGGGGAAGAGGATATTTGTGACCTTTGTATAGTGTGATAGTCAGCCCAAACTACCTCCTCAACAGGTGACAGCACCAGTGGCTGTTTGCACCTGTAATCAGAGGAATTAAGGTCACTTCTAGCCCCACTCACCTGGGAGTGCTTACTCTCTCCTGTATCTGGTATCGCCCCCTCTCAGTATCCCCTCTCCCTCTTCATCACACAGAAAACAAGGGTGGGAACCAGAGTGGATACAGGTGGTGAATGGGTGTGAGCGCTTCAGCAGTGCAAATGTGAGAGATTGATTTCATAGTGAGAGCCATTCAGACATGCAAAGCACACTTTGTCTATTTGTCATAATGGCTTCCAGAGAAGGCAAACATAACCAGTGTAATCCAGATGTGACTAGGCTGTGTTTTCTTTTTTATGGATATTACCTTGTGTTTCCCAAGTAGCCACAGTCGTTTTTTCCATTTGAGAGCTGGAGAGAGGAGGACAGGCAGCTCAGGCAGGTTAGGGCCTTGTTGGGGTATTGGGTAGCTGCCTTTTACGACCTGTTTAACACCAGAAACCTGAACACAGCCATTTATCCCAGAGTGTATGACACAGTGTGAATGTGATAGGGCGCGCAGGGCTGTAAAAACACCATGTTCATTACTTGGGAGGAAATCAGGGAACATGGAAAACGGAGGCCCCTTTTTGTCTACAGTAAATCATGTTGCCGCTCGGGACGCCTAACTCTCTGGGTTCTCTGACAAAGGTCTCTTCTAGTTTTCCGCCCTTTCAGAGGGGGACACTATTGTGATTGTGTTTTTATGCCAGGGGAATCCCTGGGTTGGATGCTGTTTACAATAGAACCAGAAATAAAGTTAGAACCAGAAACCTCTGTGGAAACACATACAGTATGCCAACTTTAGACTAAAACAGGCACTGGATGACTTGGTTATTTGTGACCTTAGTCCATTGGCCAGCGGGCTAAATGTCACATATTTGTGGCAAAATTCTAATGATGATTTTCATTAAGGTCCATGTCTGTGGGTTAGATTTTGGTATGATAACCACTTATCGGTAGCTAAATATGGTTATCACTGCATTATATGTTATAACCCCATGCAGTTAGTTGGGCCAACAGGATTGAGGGTATGAAATGTACTTTTGTATTATCAGGGAACAATCTTCTCATACAACACAAATTAAGGTATGAAACAATTGTAATGCTAATGACATCTCTAAGGGCTCACCTTGGGGGTTCAAAGGTCATGCATGTATGCATTTTGGGGTACATCGAGACAGAATGGGCAGTATTGGGATGTGCTCTATAATCACATTTTACCCTAGCTGATAACTACACCAAATTTCACACAGAACAAGGAACCCAATTGGGAAAGTTTTGTAGCTATATAGATTTAGTCTATAATCAATCCCAGCAGCCTATTTTCAAGATGGCCACCATTCATTTCAATGGGGAGGAAATGCATTGATTTTGCATGACCATAACGGAACAAATAATCGGTGAAATTAGACCAATAATGGCTTAACATGTGTGTTATAATGAGGACAACACAAAATGATGGCCAAAATATGTCAGTTATGTTTTTAGCAAAATATTACCAGAATAATGGTAAAAAAAATGCCAAAAAAGCTGTCAGAATTAATGAGTTTTGTAGCCATTTCAAATGTATTACATTAAAACACTTACTAAATGTTTTAGAAGCATTCACTGATGTCTATTGATTAAAGGTATATGCAATATGATTCTATAAATTGTGTTAACATCAAGAAATGTGATGTGAAACCTACCCCGTACATTGCACCCTATATAAAATCCCATAGGGATGCATTACGTCTAGCAAAGAGGTACAGTTTACCCATTTTCACAAAAAGCCATTACAATGAGTGCACCAAATTTTACATTAAGCAAGGAAAAGTCCAAACAATGATGCCTAGCTATTCCTGATTTAACCATAGGGTACACATTTTCCAATATGGCTGCCAACAAGCTCTGTTGGTTTTAATGTAATTGGTCTGACATTGCAACTCTTTCAATAATAGGTGGAATATGCCTAATGATAATTTTTGAAATTATTACAGTTATGCAGATAACACAACCAATTAAGCCAGTTTTGCTAAAATATATAATCTTTGTAAAATATTTGCAAAATCATTACAAAAATATGCCAAAAACACCATTCATATGGTTTTGGTCAGTATTTTCATCCCAAATCTCTATATTTTATGTATCTATAAAATCCCTTAAGGGATATTTCACTGGTTTGTAGTGATTATAATGATATACAATATTATGCCATATTGTTAAATATAAAATCTATGTTTTGAATCCTGTCTAAAACACTGCATTCCAACATAACATTCTAACAAACCGCCTGATGATGAGGGCATCAACTTACATAGCTGTTGATTTATTAAAGCCTTAGCTTTACAGCCTTCATAAATGGTGTCTAGTTACATTATGGAAAAAATAGTATAGTACAGGGCATACTGAAATATATATTGGTTAGTGGCTGCTGAGGGTTGTCGAGGCCGGCATCAACAATAGTCCAATTGCTAAAAGGCAGGATTTTTTCTAATCCCCAATTGCATAATTTCAATTAAATGTATCAACCAGCCACTAAACTAATGGCTACAAAATGATTAGGTAACATATTTCATTAAATAACCTGTAAGGTTAGAGAGCATCATTTTAAGATGGTCAGGGACAGAAGAGATCATTTGTGTTTACCTAAATCTTTGTGTTAACTTGATAGGACAACTTAACAAATGACAGAGCACACCTTTCATCTTGTTGTGTCATCGTAGCCAATCAACAGCATTATGCTTAAAAAACACTTAAACTTCAACCAGTAAAAACGGCATTTGGCAAATTTTGCTACAGCCTATGTCAATGAGCGTTAGGATTCTAGCTAACTACTGCATCCAAAATAGGTATTTTGCAAAGATCACAACCAAATATAATCTTAGCGGCAGTTCAAGCAATAATCAAAACAACATTGTAAGAGTATGAGAACCCCAAAAAGTAGTTTTGTTTAGAAGAAATAACTATCTATAGATGTCAGATCTTAAATGTATCACTATTTTGTTGCTGAGAATTGTCCTGCACAGCAGGAAACACAAACTTGTAGTGTATTCAAGGTTTAAAAAGGCTTCTAAAGTTGATTTGCCCAAACGAAAAATGTATCAATCCCCCCCCACAAATCCACATAATAATTCAAATTTCCTGTTTCTGGAGGATTATTTTCCTTTATCTGTAGGCTATGTTGAATGGGCAACTGCAGTTGTTTTCCCCCACAGCGGCCATTGTTCAGGGGACTACTTGTTCATGACGTGAATAGTGACTCTGAGTTTGAGCATGTGAACATTCCAACTTGTCTCAACATTCTTTTATCAGCCTGCGAACATTCTATTGCATAGACTCCCATACAACAAGATATATACAAGAGAGGGAGAGAAGACGGGGGGGAGGTCGGGGGATTGTGGAGGCCAGGTCATCTGATGCAGCACTCCATCACTCTCCTTCTTGGTCAAATAGCCCTTACACAGCCTGGAGGTGTGTTGGGTCATTGTCCTGTTGAAAAACAAATGATAGTCCCACTAAGCTCAAACCAGATGGAATGGCGTATCGCTGCAGAATGCTGTGGTAGCCATGCTGGTTAAGTGTACCTTGAATTCTAAATAAATCACAGACAGTGTCACCAGCAAAGCACCCCCACACCATAACACCTCCTCCTCCATGCTTTACGGTGGGAACTACACATGCAGAGATCATCCGTTCACCCACACCGTGTCTCACAAAGACACGGCGGTTGGAACCAAAAATCTCCAGTTTGGACTCCGGTCTAATGTCCATTGCTCGTGTTTCTTGGCGCAAGCAGGTCTCTTCTTCTTATTGGTGTCCTTTAGTAGTGGTTTCTTTGCAGCAATTCAACCATAAATGCCTGATTCACACAGTCCTCTCTGAACAGTTGATGTTGAGATGTGTCTTTGACTTGAACTCTGTGAAGGATTTATTTGGGCTGCAATTTCTGAGGCTGGTAACTCTAATGAACGTATCCTCTGCAGCAGAGGTAACTCTGGGTCTTCCATTCCTGTGGCGGTCCTCATGAAAGCCAGTTTCATCATAGCACTTGATGGTTTTTGCGACTGCACTTGAAGAAACTTTCAAAGTTCTTGAAATGTTCCATATTGACTGACGTTCATGTCTTAAAGTAATGATGGACTGTCGTTTCTCTTTGCTTATTTGAGCTGTTCTTGCCATAATATGGACTTGGTCTTTTATGAAATAGGGCTATCTTCTGTATACCCCCCTACTTTGTCACAACACAACTGATTGGCTCAAACGCATTAAGAAGGAAAGAAAGGGGGGGGATTAACATCCTAAAAGGACAGAGGCTCTTAATCTTAGCAAACCCTTGAGGGGGACGGAGAGCATTTGTCATAAGAGTGTGTGTGTGTGTGTGTGTGTGTGTGTGTGTGTGTGTGTGTGTGTGTGTGTGTGTGTGTGTGTGTGTGTGTGTGTGTGTGTGTGTGTGTGTGTGTGTGTGTGTGTGTGTGTGTGTGTGTGTGTGTGTGTGTGTGTGTGTGTGTGTGTGTGTGTGTGTGTGTGTGTGTGTGTGTGTGTGTGTGTGTGTGTGTGTGTGTGTGTGTGTGTGTGTGTGTGTGTGTGTGTGTGTGTGTGTGTGTGTGTGTGTGTGTGTGTGTGAGTGAGTGAGTGAGTGAGTGAGTGAGTGAGTGAGTGAGTGAGTGAGTGAGTGAGTGAGTGAGTGAGTGAGTGTGTGTGCAGTTATAATTTTTTATCATGATAGTGTTTATTATGTTTGTCAAGAGTTATATAACCATTCTCTGGCTTTACAACATGCTCCTTAATTCCTAGAAAGATCACTAGCTGTCCCCTGTGAACACTTATGCTCCGTGTCTTTGGAAGGATAATAATAACAATCCCATTTATGATGTCTTCCACATGCTCTCTATGACTAGAGTCATTTTCCTAGTTAGTCTGTCCTTCATCATATGAATTTGGAGATGAGAGAGAGGGGAGTGTGTGGGGGTGAGGGGGATTCCATTTTAATTGAACACCAACAGCTATGCAAACAGAAGACAGAGAGGACGGTGGCCCAGGCATGGCAGGCAGGCGAGTGGCTGAGGGAGAGAGGGAATGAGAGAGGGAGAGACAGTGAGTCTAGACTCCAGATGTGCTGTGCTTTGTGGCGCTGCCTGGCCTGCTACACCCGCTCTGCTCTCTGAATATCCCCAGAAGATGTCACTGCTCCGCCTGTAAATCACCCAGGCCAGGGCTGAGGCAGCGCCGCGGCCACAAAACCCCCTCCGCACGGACCCCCAAAACGCGCAGGCCAGCGACAGGCCGACGCCGGCGAGCCTGACTTGACACGTGACGCCAATAACCTTCCCTCCCTCTACTTACAGTATATGAGATGCACAGGGTTCCAACTAATGTTACTAGTGTGTGTGTGTGTGTGTGTGTGTGTGTGTGTGTGTGTGTGTGTGAACATCTGTGCATGTGATCGTCAACACATTAATATAAAGTACAGAAGAATAGACTTACTTTTGTGTGATAATTGGTGCAGAAGCTGTCCTCATTTAGCCTACCACAGAATGTCATTTTAAATATAGGCTTTCTGGTTCCATGTCATTCCTTCAATAGCACACTACATCCATACTGGGCCCAGCTCTAGACTCTCATCCAATCCAACTCCAGAGAATGAATTCACACAATTACAGATTGTTGGTGTATGCGTGTAATCTTTGCCTATCAGCTCCAACACATAATGAGATGTTTTAGTTGAAGCTCTAGTCCATATATAGTAAACCATGCACACCACAGACATTCACTGAACCCAGGCTTTCTCATTGTACATCAGAATGTGCTTTTCCCCCTTCTCTGCTTATAGTGGCTCATTGGGCAGCAATGGATGCACAATTACACAATTACATCCAACCAAAGAGCAGCATGTGTTTCCAGCTGATCCTCTGCCATTGTGAGTCAAGGCTTACTCAGCTGTTTAAACAGGTAGTGTGTAGACATGCAGGCTGTGTTGAAGTTGATCAGGGTGTGGCCATCCTCTAAACAAACAGGTGTAGTGTAGTAGAGGCTGTGTTGGGTAGTGCAGTGTTCACCACAAGGCCTGTTCTCCCTCAGGGACATCTGCTTCCTCCCAATGTATTTTGTCCCTGTGTGTGAACAGGTGAGCAAGCCACAGGCATTGATACAAACAGAGACACTCCTGTGGTTGTTTAAACACCTTGCTTTTGTTTTTCTTTGCCACAGTGACTCGGAGGGAGTTCTCTCGACATCAGGCCCCAGTTCCATGTTAGCATCAGGAGTAACAGCTGAAGGTTTATGGAATCATTCATCCATGAGGTTAACTAGGCTTTAACCCTGCCTGCTAACAACATGCCATATATTATTTATTTATTTATATTTAACCTTTATTTAACTAGGCAAGTCAGTTAAGAACAAATTCCTATTTACAATGACGGGCTACTCCGGCCAAACTCAGACGACGCTGGGCCAATTGTGCGGCACCCTATGGGACTCCCAATCACGGCAGGATTGTAATACAGCTTGGAATCGAACCAGGGTCTGTAGTGACGCCTCAAGGACTGAGATTTACATTTTACATTTTAGTAATTTAGCAGATGCTCTTATCCAGAGCGACTTACAGTTAGTGAGTGCATAAATTTTTTCATACTGAGATCAAATCAAATCAAATCAAATTGTATTGGCCACATGCGCCGAATACAACAGGTGCAAACATTACAGTGAAATGCTTACTTACAGCCCTTAACCAACAGTGCATTTATTTTTAACAAAAAAGTAAAAATAAAACAACAACAAAAAAAGTGTTGAGAAAAATAGAGCAGAAGTAAAATAAAATAACAGTAAGGAGGCTATATATACAGGGGGGTACCGGTGCAGAGTCAATGTGCGGGGGCACCGGCTAGTTGAGGTAGTTGAAGTAATATGTACATGTGGGCAGAGTTAAAGTGACTATGCATAAATAATTAACAGAGTAGCAGCAGCGTAAAAGGATGGGGTGGGGGGACAGTGCAAATAGTCCGGGTCTTATGGCTTGGGGGTAGAAGCTGTTGAGAAGTCTTTTGGACCTAGACTTGGCACTCCGGTACCGCTTGCCGTGCGGTAGCAGAGAGAACAGTCTATGACTAGGGTGGCTGGAGTCTTTGACAATTTTGAGGGCTTTCCTCTGACACCGCCTGGTATAGAGGTCCTGGATGGCAGGAAGCTTGGCCCCAGTGATGTACTGGGCCGTACGCACTACCCTCTGTAGTGCCTTGCGGTCGGAGGCCAAGCAGTTGCCATACCAGGCGGTGATGCAACCAGTCAGGATGCTCTCGATGGTGCAGCTGTATAATTTTTTGAGGATCTGAGGACCCATGCCAAATCTTTTCAGTCTCCTGAGGGGGAATAGGCTTTGTCGTGCCCTCTTCACGACTGTCTTGGTGTGTTTGGACCATGATAGTTTGTTGGTGATGTGGACACCAAGGAACTTGAAGCTCTCAACCTGTTCCACTACAGCCCCGTCGATGAGAATGGGGGCGTGCTCAGTCCTCTTTTTTTTTCCTGTAGTCCACAATCATCTCCTTTGTCTTGGTCACGTTGAGGGAGAGGTTGTTGTCCTGGCACCACATGGCCAGGTCTCTGACCTCCTCCCCTATAGGCTGTCTCATCGTTGTCGGTGATCAGGCCTACCACTGTTGTGTCGTCGGAAAACTTAATGATGGTGTTGGAGTCGTGCCTGGCCATGCAGTCATGGGTGAACAGGGAGTACAGGAGGGGACTGAGCACGCACCCCTGAGGGGCCCCCGTGTTGAGGATCAGTGTGGCAGATGTGTTGTTACCTACCCTTACCACTTGGGGGGCGGCCTGTCAGGAAGTCCAGGATCCAGTTGCAGAGGGAGGTGTTTAGTCCCAGGATCCTTAGCTTAGTGATGAGCTTTGAGGGCACTATGGTGTTGAATGCTGAGCTGTAGTCAATGAATAGCATTCTCACGTAGGTGTTCCTCTTGTCCAGGTGGGAAAGGGCAGTGTGGAGTGCAATAGAGATTGCATCATCTGTGGATCTGTTGGGGCGGTATGCAAATTGGAGTGGGTCTAGGGTTTCTGGGATAATGCTGTTGATGTGAGCCATGACCAGCCTTTCAAAGCACTTCATGGCTACAGACGTCAGTGCTACGGGTCGGTAGTCATTTAGGCAGGTTATCTTAGAGTCCTTGGGCACGGGGACTATGGTGGTCTGCTTGAAACATGTTGGTATTACAGACTCAGTCAGGGACATGTTGAAAATGTCAGTGAAGACACTTGCCAGTTGGTCAGCACATGCTCGGAGTACACGTCCTGGTAATCCGTCTGGCCCTGCGGCCTTGTGAATGTTGACCTGCTTAAAAGTCTTACTCACATCGGCTACGGAGAGCGTGATCACATAGTCATCTGGAACAGCTGGTGCTCTCATGCATGCTTCAGTGTTGCTTGCCTCGAAGCGAGCATAGAAGTGGTTTAGCTCGTCTGGAAGTATTGTGTCACTGGGCAGCTCGAGGCTGTGCTTCCCTTTGTAGTCTGTAATAGTTGTCAAGCCCTGCCACATCCGACGAGCGTCAGAGCCAGTGTAGTATGATTCAATCTTAGTCCTGTATTGACTCTTTGCCTGTTTGATGGTTCGTCGGAGGGCATAGCGGGATTTCTTATAAGCGTCCGGGTTAGAGTCCCGCTCCTTGAAAGCGGCAGCTCTACCCTTTAGCTCAGTGCGGATGTTTCCTGTAATCCATGGCTTCTGGTTGGGGTATGTACGTACGGTCACTGTGGGGACGACATCATCGATGCACTTATTGATGAAGCCAGTGACTGATGTGGTGTACTCCTCAATGCTATCTGAAGAATCCCGGAACATGTTCCAGTCTGTGCTAGCAAAACAGTCCTGTAGCTTAGCATCTGTGTCATCTGACCACTTTTTTATTAACCGAGTCACTGGTGCTTCCTGCTTTAGTTTTTGCTTATAAGCAGGATTCAGGAGGATAGAGTTATGGTCAGATTTGCCCAATGGAGGGCGAGGGAGAGCTTTGTATGCGTCTCTGTGTGTGGAGTAAAGGTGGTCTAGAGTTTTTTTCCTCTGGTTGCACATTTAACATGCTGGTAGAAATTAGGTAGAACGGATTTAAGTTTCCCTGCATTAAAGTCCCCGGCCACTAGGAGCGCTGCATCTGGATGATTTATGGCCTTATACAGCTCATTCAGTGCAATCTTAATGCCAGCATTGGTTTGTGGTGGTAAATAGACAGCTATGAATATAGATGAAAACTCTCTTGGAAAACTCTCTTGGTAAATAGTGTGGTCTACAGCTTATCATAAGATACTCTACCTCAGGCGAGCAAAACCTTGAGACTTCCTTAGTATTTGATTTTGTGCACCAGCTGTTGTTTACAAATATACACAGACCGCCACCCCTTGTCTTACCGGAGTCAGCCGTTCTATCCTGCCGATGTAGGGTATAGCCCGCTAGCTGTATGTTATCCATGTCGTCGTTCAGCCACGACTCGGTGAAACATAAGATATTACAGTTTTTAATGTCCCGTTGTAGGATAACCGTAATCTTAGGTCATCCAATTTGTTCTCCAATGATTGAAGATTGGCTAATAGGATTGATGGAAGAGGCAGTTTACTCGCTCGCCGTCGGATTCTTACAAGGCACCCCGACCTACGTCCACAATATCTCAGTCTCTTCCTCATGCGAATGACGGGGATTTGGGCCTTGTCGGGTGTCTGTAGGATATCCTTCGCGGCCGCCTCGTTGAAGAAAAAATCTTCGTCCAATACGAGGTGAGTAATCGCTGTCCTGATATCCAGAAGCTCTTTTTGGTTATAAGAGACGATGGCAGAAACATTATGTACAAAATAAATTACAAATAATGCGGAAAAACACACATAATAATAGTACAATTGGTTAGAGGGCTGTAAAACGGCAGCCATCTTCTCCGGCGCTGTTTGTGAGATGCAGTGCCTTAGACCGCTGCGCCACTCGGGAGATCAGTGATAGTCTGACATGGACATGTTTGCATGTGGACAGGCGAAAGTTGACTTCAGAATGAATCTGCCTCATAACATACTGAGAGAGAAAGAGACAGGGGGTACACAATGGTTCCTGTTTTCTGCAGTGTCTTGCCTATACCTCAAGGGGGCCACATACACCACTTGACACTGAGGGACTCCACAGGATGATGAGTTGGTGTGTGTATGTGTGTCTGTCTGTGTGCATGCAAGGGGGGACACTGGAGGCCATACAGGCACTCAGGGCTTTTACTGGCCCAGTTAATTAGTAGCAATATTGGCTACAAACAGCCCAACAGCCTTTCATCATGTGAGTTGGCTGGAGGGGGACTTCTCTCTCTCTCCTGAGATGAATCTGTTCAGGCCTTATCTGTGTCTGCCCTGTCTTATCTGATCTGACCTCCACTTATATGCCTCCTGTTCCTCTGGTCTGCATGTGTGCCTGCATGTGTGTGTGTGTGTGTGCCTGCGTGTGTGCCTGTGTGTGTGTGTGTGTGTGTGTGTCTGTGTGTTGAATGCTTGACTTGGATGAGAGCCGGGTGAAGTCATCTTCAGTTGAGGTAATGAAATAAAATTGCATATCAAATCACCACAGGTAATGTCATTAAACTGAACTGATTTGAAATCGTTCAAGTGTACAGTATTTTATGATTGTTTTTTTCTAATCTTATTTGTGCAGGCTGTGTGGCTGGGGTTATATGCAGGTGTGTGTTTCTGTGTAAATTAATGTGTGTGTGTGTGTGTGTGTGTGTGTGTGTGTGTGTGTGGACGTGTTTAATTATACTTGTGGGGACCAGAAGTCCAAAAATTGGGGACTAGGGTTAAGGTTAGAATCAGGGTTAGAATTAGGTTTATGGTTAGGGTTAGGAGCTAGGGTTAGTTTTTGGGTTAGGGTTAGGTTTAGGGTTAGGTTTTCGTATTAAGGTTAGGGTTAGGGTTAAGGTTAGGGTAAGGGTACGGGTTAGGGTTAGGTTTAGGGTTAGTGGTTAGGGAAAATAGGGTTTTGAATGGGACTGAATTGTGTGTCCCCACAAGGTTAGTTGTACAAGACTGTGTGTGTGTGTGTTGTGTCTGTGTCTGTGTCTGTGTCTGTGTCTGTGTCTGTGTCTGTGTCTGTGTCTGTGTCTGTGTCTGTGTCTGTGTCTGTGTCTGTGTGTGTGTGTGTGTGTGTGTGTATACTGCAGGTAGCCATTTGTTTTTAATTAAACTGTTATAACCAGTGTTCCTTTATGTTTTAAATCAAAGCCATTGCAAACAACTTATCCCATCTGTATTTCTCTCCGAAAGGTATGGCTTGAAGTAGGCTAGGTATAAAGTGAACAATTTGGCTACAACACTGCAGTAATCGTTGTTGCCAACTGTCTCCCCCTGGGTAACCTTCTCTTACACTCTTACACACACACACATACTCTCTCGCTCTCTCTTGCGCTCTCTTTCTCTCTCTCAGTGTTGACACAGCTTCAGCAGGACACTCCCTCCACACCCTGACACCCCCCTTCTCCCCCCCACACACACAAACCTGTTTGGTGCAGATCAGAAGGCCAGTTTGCAGAGGAAGAGGGCCTGGGTGGGCAGCGCTCCATGTGCCAGTCGACTGGCTCCACCATGTCTGGCCAGCTGTGCTCCTGGCCTGCACTGTGGGGGCTGTGCAGCTGGAAAAGGCATGTCTGCAAAAGAGGAGAGAGAGAGAGAGAGAGGGAGAGAGAGAGAGAGAGAACTGGGTTATTTCAAGCTCATTACACAATTCTATTTCAATTTAAGGGCTTTATTGGCATGGGAAACATATGTTAACATTGTCAAAGCAAGTGAAGTAGATAATAAACAAAAGTGAAACATTACACTTACAAAAGCTCCAAAAGAATAAAGACATTTCAAATGGCATATGATGTGCAAATAGTTAAAGTACAAAAGGGAAAATAAATAAACATAAATATGGGTTGTATTTACAATGGTGTTTTTTCTTCACTAGTTGCCCTTTTCTTGTGGCAACAGGTCAGAAATATTACTGCTGTGATGGCACACTGTGGTATTACACCCAATAGATATGGGAGTTTATCAAAATTGGGTTTGTTTTCGAATTTTTTGTGGATCTGTGTAATCTGAGGGAAATATGTGTCTCTAATATGGTCAGACATTTGGCAGGAGGTTAGGAAGTGCAGCTCAGTTTCCACCTCATTTTGTGGCATTGTGCACATAGCCTGTCTTCTCTTGAGAACCAGGTATGCCTACGGCCTTTCTCAATAGCAAGGCTATGCTCGCTGAGTCTGTACAGAGTCAAAGGTTTCCTTAAGTTTGGGTCAGTCACGGTGGTCAGGTATTCTGCCACGGTGTACTCTCTGTTTAGGGCCAAATAGCATTCTAGTTTGCTCTGTTTTTTTGTAATTTCTTTCCAATGAGTCAAGTAATTATCTTTTTGTTTTCTCATGATTTGGTTGGGTCGATTAGTGTTGCTGTCCTGGGGCTCTGTGGGCTCTGTTTGTGTTTGTGAACAGAGCCCCAGGACCAGCTTGCTTAGGGGACTCTTCTCCAGGTTCATCTCTCTGTAGGTGATGGCTTTGTTATGGAAGGTTTGGGAATCGCTTCCTTTTAGGTGGTTGTAGAATTTAACAGCTCTTTTCTGGATTTTGATAATTAACTCCATCTTTCATCGAAGAACATGGCTTATTCATCACAAAACCATTTAATGTTGCCAATTATTTTAATGATTACTTCATTGGAAAAGTGGGCAAACTTAAGCAGGAAATGCCAACAACAAACAGTGAGCCATCGTATTCATGCATAAAAAAACAAATAATGAAAGCATTATTTAAAAAGCATTATAAGAAAAACATAAGTGGCTCTGGATAAGAGCGTCTGCTAAATGACTAAAATGTAAATGTAATTGTAAGTTTGAATTTTGTAAAGTTAGTGTGGGACAGGTGGAAAAATTATTGTTATCGATCAATAATGACAAACCTCCTGGCATTGACAACTTAGATGGAAGGCTACTGAGGATGGTAGCTGACTCTATGGCCACTCCTACTGAGGATGGTAGCTGACTTTATGGCCACTCCAATCTGTCATATCTTTAATCTTAGTCTAGAGGAAGGTGTTTGTCCTCAGGCTGGAGGGAAGCCAAAGTCATTCCGCTATCTAAGAGTGGTAAAGCCAGCCATTACTGGTTCTAACTGCAGACCAATCAGCTTGCTGCCAGCTCTTAGCAAACTGTTGGAAAAAATTGTGTTTGACCAAATACAATGCTATTTTCCTGTAAACAAATTGACAACAGACTTTCAGCATGCTTATAGAGAAGGGCACTCAACATGTACTGCACTGACACAAATTACTGATGATTGGTTGAAAGATATTGGGAGCTGTACTGTTAGAGTTCAGTGCAACCTTTGATATTATTGACCATGACCTGTTGTTGAGAGAACTTATGTTTTATGGGTTTTCAACCTCTGCCATCTCGTGTATTCAGAGCTATATATGTAATTGAACTCAGAGTGTTTTCTTTAATGGAAGCTTCTCTAATGTCAAATGTGTAGGGTGTGGTGTACCACAGGGGAGTTCTCTAGGCCCTCTACCTTTTTCTATTTTTACCAATGACATTCCACTGGCATTAAACAAAGCCTGTATGTCCATGTATGCTGATGATTCAACCATATACGTGTTAGCAACCACAGCTAATGAAGTCACTGAAACCCTTAACAAGGAGTTGCAATCAGTTTTGGAATGGGTGGCCAGTAATAAAGTGGTCCTGAACATCTCTAAAACTAAGAGCATTGTATTTGGTACAAGTCATTCCCTAAACTCTAGACCTCAACTGAATCTGGTAATGAATGGTGTGGCTGTTGAACAAGTTGAGGAGACTAAATTACTTTAATTAAATTAGATTGTAAACTGTTATGGTCAAAACATATAGATTCAATGGTTGTAAAGATGGGGAGAGGTATGTCCGTAATAAAGAGATGTTCTGCTTTTTTGACACCACACTCAACAAAGCAAGTCCTGCAGGCTCTAGTTTTGTCTTATCTTGATTATTGTCCAGTCGTGTGGTCAAGTGCTGCAAAGAAAGACCTACTTAAGCTGCAGCTGGCCTAGAACAGAGCGTCACGTCTTGCTCTTCACTGTAATCAGAGGGCTGATATAAATACTATGCAAGAGTTGAGGAGAGACTGACTGCATCACTTCTTCTTTTTATAAGAAACATGAATGTGTTGAAAATTCAAAATTGTTTGCATAGTCAACTTACGCACAGCTCTGACACACATACACTTCCCCACCAGACATGCCACCAGGGGTCTTTTCACAGGCCCCAAATCCAGAACAAATTCAAGAAAGCATACAGTATTATATAGAACCATTATTGAATGGAACTCCCTTCCATCTCATATTGCTCAAATGAACAGCAAACCTGGTTTTAAAAAACGGATAAAGCAACACCTCACAGCACAATACCTTTCCCTATTTGACCTAGATATTTTGTGTGTATGTATTGATATTTGGGCTATGTGTGCGGTTTTTAAATGTATGTAGTTCTGTCCTTGAGCTGTTCTTGTCTATTAATGTTCTGTATTATGTCATGTTTCATGTTCTGTGTGGACCCCAGGAAGAGTAGCTGCAGCTTTTGCAACAGCTAATGGGGGATCCTAATAAAATACCCCCTCCCCAAAAAAATCCTTAAACATACGTCAATGAATCTAAGGAACTCATACTCATTTGAACTCAATGGGTACTCAAACCATTTTGTCCATTCCAAACCCCATCTGACCACACTGACACCATGACCGGCACAGATGGACCCCCACTGACCGCTATGAGAAGCCCATGTGGCTGCCATGTCCCCCTCACAGTTTGCCCTCTCTGAGGGGAGACATATCGACAGGCCTGTACCCTCCCCAGGCTGGGCTGACTCCCCAGGCCCTCTCCCCACTCCCCAGGCCCTAGCAGCCACCCTGCTGTCACCCCCGGCCCATGCAGGTGACCACATGGATACAATGAGGGCATAAGGTGAACATATGCTGACCAGTACAACTGGGGGTGTTGTTAGTTAGCCACGTGTGGGGAGACAAATAGGCTATATTGGGCTTGACAGAGGAATGGGAGGACTGAGAGATTCATCAGTCTAGAGGCACCATGTCAATGTGGAGCATGTGGAATCTTTTATATCAGCTAGTGTGCATATCACATCAATACACAAAAATATGCATTCATATATAAATAAACAGTTTCAGCTGAGCAGAGAGATGTATTATTTTGGAAGATTTACACCGCAATCCCAGAAAGCAAGGCACCCAAAACAGAGCCTCATCCACACAATGTTCCTTTATCCTCTCCCTCTCCCTCTTCTCACTCTCTGCCTCTCCCCTCTGCTTCTGGCCTGTGTTCCCTCACCCAGTGGAGCCCTCCTCCCTGCAGGCTGTCTCTGCTCTGCCCTGCCCGTCAGGGGAGGTGGTGGTGGGGCTTCATGTACCAGCCAGCGCCTGTCTCTACCGGGGCCCACAGTCACCACACCCACTGCATTCCTCCACACACACGAAGGGCAGGGCTAGTGGCCTGGAGGGCTGGAGCGGAGGCTCTGGGGAGAGGGGAGCTGATGGGAATACACAGTCCACTGAGGATAGACTGGTGCAATACTGCAGTTAGTCTTTCACATCACCATGTTGAATATTTACTTTGTGCCTATATTGTGTTTCATCATGCAGTATGTTATCTATCCATCTCATTTTACTGCTCTGCTTCAATACGCCGACAGGTCCATTCTCCAAAAGTTGAAGGGGATTTAATTCGGTTCACTCGATATCAAAATAAAACTGCAGCCCAGCAGAGAAAGTGGAAAAACAGTGCAGGGAAAAGAAGACCCTTGAAAGAACAAAATAGAAAAATCCCTGACAAAAGCAGAAAGGGACAATTATTTCCACAGCTGTCTGTGGAACAGGAAGTCTCTCCCAGAGAGGCGGCTCCGCAGGGTCTGATCACAGAGTCAGGACAGGAAGTCACACAAAAAGAAAGGAAGTGAGCGCCAGCTCCAGGAAGTGAGTTTTGCAGCTTCGGCTCCACGAAGTCTCGACTCTGAAGTGAGGGAGGAGGGAGTTTTAGAACACTTACTCATTCAAGGGTTTTTCTTTATTTTGACTATTTTCTACATTGTAGAATAATAGTGAAGACATCAAAACTATGAAATAACACATATGGAATCATGTAGTAACCAAAAAAGTGTTAAACAAATCAAAATATATTTTATATTTGAGATTCTTCAAATAGCCACCCTTTGCCTTGATGACAGCTTTGCACACTCTTGGCATTCTCTCAACCACCTTCACGAGGTAGTCACCTGGAATGCATTTCAATTAACAGGTGTGCCTTCTTAAAAGTGAATGTGTTTGAGCCAATCAGTTTTGTTGTGACAAGGTATACAGAAGATAGCTCTATTTGGTAAAAGACCAAGTCCATATTATGGCAAGAACAGCTCAAATAAGTAAAGAGAAATGCCAGTCCATTATTACTTTAAGACATGAAGCTCAGTCAATACAGAACATTTCAAGAACCATAAAGCGCTATGATGAAACTGGCTCTCATGAGGACCGCCACAGGAATGGAAGTCCCAGAGTTACCTCTGCTGCAGAGGATAAGTTAATTAGAGTTACCAGCCTCAGAAATTGCAGCCCAAATTAAATGTTTCACAGAGTTGAAGTAACAGACTCATCTCAACATCAACTGTTCAGAGGAGACTGTGTGAATCAGGCCTTCATGGTCGAATTGCTGCAAAGAAACCACTACTAAAGGACGCCAATAAGAAGAAGAGACTTGCTTGGGCCAAGAAACACGAGCAATGGACATTAGACCGGTGGAAATTTGTCCTTTGGTCTGGAGTCCAAATTTATGATTTTTGGTTAAAACCGCTGTGTCTTTGTGAGACACGGTGTGGGTGAACGGATGATCTCCACATGTGTATTTCCCACCGTAAAGCATGGAGGAGGAGGTGTTATGGTGTGAGGGTGCTTTGCTGGTTACACTCTCTGTGATTTATTTAGAATTCAAGGCACACTTAACCAGCATGGCTACCATAGCATTCTGCAGCGATACGCCATCCCATCTGGTTTGGGCTTAGTGGGACTAGTATTTGTTTTTCAACAGGACAATGACCCAACACACCTCCAGGCTGTGTAAGGGCTATTTGACCAAGAAGGAGAGTGATGGAGTGCTGCATCAGAAGACCTGGCCTCCACAATCCCCCGACCTCAACCAAATTGAGATGGTTTGGAATGAGTCGGACTGCAGAGTGAAGGAAAAGCAGCCAACAAGTGCTCAGCATATGTGGGAACTCCTTCAAGACTGTTGGAAACCACTCCAGGTGAAGCTGGTTGAGAGAATCCCAAGAGTGTGCAAAGCTCTCATTAAGGCAAAGGGTAGCTATTTGAATATAAAATAAAATATGTTATGATTTGTTTAACACTTTTTTGGTTACTACATGATTCCATATGTGTTATTTAATAGTTTTGATGTCTTCACTATTATTCTACAATGTAGAAAATAGTAAAAATAAAGAAAAACCCTTGAATGAGTAGGTGTTCTAAAACTTTTGACCTTTAGTGTATATATACAGTATATGCTCTCTATTTGTCAGAATTTAGGTTTCCGTTCAATTGGCGACAGATTTTTATGAGAATATTCTAAAATCTGCATAAAAACAATATGCACATTTTCCCACCAGAGGTGTGTTTCCATCAAATTGACTTGTTGCAGATTAAAGGCTGTGCATGATGACGTAGTGCACATAAAAATACCTTTTGTGGTTAAATTCCCATGTACCGAAAAAAAGATGTCCATCGTATTTTCAACTCTACTGATGGTTTTCTCACAGAAAATGTTGCGTTATATAGCGAGTGTGCGCACTCTGGTATTGGCACATGTGCTCTAGCCAACAGCTCGCAGATACAGTGACGGGTATAGCCTACACACACGATGAGATTATTATTAGATTCTTTTTATTTCTCAAATGGCAGCCAAGCATCGATGATCATGTCACCAGAATAAGACCCTCAATATTTATTGGAAAGGAGCATCAACCTCATCACCTTGCACTTTCACCAACTTGTGAAGTTCATCATAACTTATTTTACCTGTAGCCTAATAAACTACATGCTTTCCCAACGAGTCGTAGAGGGAGGGTCACACAACATGTCATCGCGTGACTATAAGTTTACTTAAGTTTATTATTATTATTATTATTATTATTATTATTATTTACTTCGATATGATGGTTATAATATCAATATGTGCGCATAAAAGCGTTTCCACCGACATTTCCCACATTATTAATTTTACAGACACAAAACAATCCAATCTTGTCTAGCGTATTTTGTTTTTTCCAACATGTACTTTACTCGCATAAAAAGGTTGGATGAAAACCTGGTTAGTGTTCCAAACAGGGACATTATTTGTCCTTTTAACTAAACATGCAAACACCATCAGATAGATTCATAGCAAGCAGTGCACTGGAATGACATTCAGATGAACTGGAATGACATTCACTCTCATGGGACAGGTGGCCAAAAATAACTAACTGAAAGCCACACCCCCAATAAGCATTGAAATGACCACATTGAGGCATATGTCACTGTGCTTCTATGGCTATATGCACCATGCCATTGCCTACTTAATTTATTCATTTAGCAAACAAGACAGCTCATAATCCAGTGCCTTTATCACAGTCAACACACCTACAGTGCCTTCAGAAAGTATTCATACCCCTTGACTTATTCCACATGTTGTTGTGTTAGAGCCTGAATTGAAAATGTATTAAATATGTTTTTTTTCTCATCAATCTACACACACTACCCCATAATGTCAAAGTGAAAACATGTTTTTAGAAATGTTTGCAAATTTATTGAAAATGAAATACAGAAATATCTCATTTACATAAGTATTCAAACCCCTGAGTCAATACTTTGTAGAAGCAGCTTTGGCAGCGATTACAGCTGTGAGTCTATTCAAACCCCTGAGTCAATACTTTGTAGAAGCAGCTTTGGCAGTGATTACAGCTGTGAGTCTTTCTGGGTAAGTCTCTATGAGCTTTCCACACCTGGATTGAGCAACATCTGCCCATTATTCGTTTCAAATTTCTTCAAGGTCTGTCAAATTGGTTGTTGATCATAGCTAGACAACAATTTTCAGGTCTTGCCATAGATTTTCAAGTAGATTTAAGTCAAAACTGTAACTCGGCCACTCAGAAATATTCACTGTCTTCTTGATAAGCAACTCCAGTGTAGATTTGGCCTTGTGTTTTAGGTTATTGTCCTGCTGAAAGGGAATTAATCTCCCAGTGTCTGGTGGAAAGCAGACTGAACCAGGTTTTACCCATAACATGATGCAGCCACCACTATTCTTGCAAATATGGAGAGTGGTACTCAGTAATGTATTGGATTGGATTTGCCCCAAACATAACACTTTGTATTCAGGACAAAAAGTTATTTGCTTTGCGACATTCTTTGCAGTATTATTTTAGTGCCTTGTAGCAAACAGGATGCATGTTTTGGAATATTTTGTATTCTGGACAGGCTTTCTTCTTTTCAATCTGTCAATTAAGTTAGTATTGTGGAGTAGCTACAATGTTGTTGATCCACCCTCAGTTTTCTCCTATCACAGCCATTAAACTCTGTAACTGTTTTAAAGTCACCATTAGCCTTATGGTGAAATCCCTGAGCGGTTTCCTTCCTCTCCGGAAATGGCAGCATTACAAAATGTTTTTAAAAAAAGACAAAAAGACGTCACCTCATTTTACCTTTTTATTTTGGGCCGGGCAGGCTAACACATTTCGGCAGTTATACCTTCATCAGAGCTTCCCGGTAAAGAAAATGGGCCATGGCGGAGGTGGTGTTTTAGATCATTAAAAAAATTGAGAGCTGCAACCTGAATATAAATTATTGTGGAGTGGGTAACAGGTGCGGTATCTTGCTCTGATGAAGACATAACTGCCGAAATGCGTTAACCGGCTCGGCCGAAAATAAACATTAATTTGAAGTAATTGTCATATATGACAGAGCACCCAGCTAATAAAGTGAGATAGCACACCTGTTACCCACTCCACAATAAAACAAAACAGTGTTTTGTGCCATGAATAAATATAGTGTTATCCATGCTGTGCTGCATGAATGCTTGAGAAACATAAAGAACACTGCAAATAAGCCTTAATGAAATACATAACACATACTGCAAATAAGCCTTAATGAAATACATCACACATATTACACGGTACAATAACCGATATATAGCATCTGAGTTTTCCCCAACAATAGAGTCAAGATAGAGACATACATAGCATGTATATGTTGCTCCAGTGACAACAGTGTGTGTCCCCCTCCCATACATCACTCACACCTGTGCTCACACATTTGCTGAATAACCCTGCATGCATTTTACATGTAAATAGAATGTCTGCCTGGTTGAGAAGGTGCTAACTTCCTCTGTGCTCCACCTGGTCCTGGACCTGCATCTGATCTGCATAGAGAGAGAGATCCAGAGACAGACGGGGGAACAGAAGAGGTGTTAATGGGATAAAGACTGGTCATTGTGGGGTATTTAAGCAACAATTGTCATCATGAGGCAACAGGAACAACAGATGAAGCCTAATTTTGTTACTGTTACCCATGTGACCCATGTCAGGTTACGTCATATTCTCCAGAGACATGAAGTCTCATGACACAGCTGGTGGATCGTACCCTCTAATCAAACCATTTCTGTTGTCCTCTTCTTCAATGTAAACAAATAAAATCACATTAACAGCCACTCCCTCAGCCCGGGAAAATATTAATGATTAACACATTCATACATCTTGAGCATGGGATTATAATATGTAGGCTATGTTATATGCCATAAACACACTCATTAACGGATGCCTATGAAACCGCCTCTCAAAAAAAAAAAACGACATTCCATGGAGAACAACTTGAAACAACATTTGGAGAATTTGATAGACAGGATTTCTAACATGGTATCTGTACCACCATTCAACATTTACATTTTAATCATTTAGCAGACACTCTTATCCAGAGTGACTTACAGTTAGTGAATACATATTTTTTTATACTGGCCCCCTGTGGGAATCAAACCCACAACCCTGGTGTTGCAAACGCCATGCTCTATCAACTGAGCTACATCCCTGCCGGCCATTCCCTCCCCTACCCTGGACGAATTGTGCGCCGCCCATGAGTCTCCCGGTCGCGGCCGGCTGCGACAGAGCCTGGATTGGAACCAGGATCTCTAGTGGCACAGTTAGCACTGCGATGCAGTGCCTTAGACCACTGCGCAACTACACACCCTGAATGAAGGCTCACCTGTTTTAAGCAAAATAAAGGAAAGCCATGAACTCTTCATATCAGAGCTGATAAAAGTATTCTATTGTAATCCTCAAGGTCAGTCTTCCAAAAATGCTTCAAACTCTGAATTTCAGATATAATTTTGGCCTCTGAGTGAGACATACAGTCATAACATTTGGGTTTGTGCATTCCAATAGACATAATTCACCACAGATTTTAAAAACAAAAGCCAGATAATATTTGAAACAATCTCTGTCATCATATTCTAAAAGTAAGTGTATCTGGCATTGCCTTTCTACACACTGCTATATTTGGTCATGTCTTCAGTTAAAGTGGTGGAATTTTGGATGGATAATGTGTTGTTTCAATCAAATTTTCAGTTAGCGCTGTGATCACCTTGCCATCGCGTTCCAGAGGAGAGGGCTTTCACTCTCTGCACAAAGAGAGAAGGGCATTTGTCCACAAGAAAGACCAGCTTTGGCTTCCTAAAGAATGCAGAGGTTTAGCTCTTTCACTTCAATAGCATTGTTATGCTAAGAGCGGCTTGGGAATAGACATTTCTCATTAGCATCTGAAGAAGACCCAACATCTGAGGGAAACATGTCTTTAGGCCCCTCAGAAAAGGATCTGTTCTCTCTCTCCCTCTCATTCTCTCTATCTCTCTCACTCACTCTTTCCTCACTCAACTCTCATCTCTCTCTATTCAAGGCTCATTCTCTTTCTGTTTTGCCGGGAGGAGGGGGTTTGGCGAATTACTCTCTTGGATGAAAAGTAAAATTTTCCATATTAATATCTATAGGCTATTTGGACTTGCACATAACAAAATGCTATTCACTGGTAAACACTAGGGTAGAGATCATAATGTGTGAAAGACATGTGAAAGACATGTTTCCCTCAGATGTTGGGTCTTCTTCAGAATCTAATGAGAAATGTTTATTCCCAAGCCTGGGCGGTAGGTAGCTTAGTGGTTAAGAGCGTTGTGCCAGTAACCGAAAGGTCACTGGTTCTAATCCCCGAGCCGACTAGGTGAAAAATCTGTCGATGTGCCCTTGAGCAAGGCACTTAACCCTAATTGCTCATTTAAGTCGCTCTGGATAAGAGCGTCTGCTAAATGACAAAAAATAAAAAAGAAGCAATTTGAATAACCCTTCTCACAGAGACTTGACGTTACAATGTTGTAGTGAAGGTGAAGCCATATGAAGAATATGTTACTATGAGCAGAGCTGGGTTTAAATACATTTGAGTATCTGGTATTTTTTTTTAAATTGTGTATACTAGTATTTTCAAATACACAGCCCAAAACAAGTACTTTTATTTGAGTATTTGAATGGTTGTTTGTAAAATCCAAATAGTCTACCAAATTGTATTTGAGAGTATTTTCAAACACTTATTTCAAATACCTGGTTTAAATGTATATGCATGTATTTGAGTCAGTGTATTTTAGTATTTTCAAATACATTCCAAGTGTATTTCCAAATACATACAAATATTCAACTACTTGTATTTTCAAATAAAACATATCTAAATAATTTCTTTGAATTTATGTGAAAGTAATTGAGATATTTAAAATAGTACTTGAACCCAGGTCTGACTGAGACTGAGTGGAGATCGATCCATGATGGGCATGTTCAACAGGTTGTATGTGCTGTGAAATAGTACCAGTATCAGTGAGTAGTCCTATAGTAGAATGTGTATTATTCTTTAGGCATCATTAGTCCATTAGGTTTGCTGTAAACACTGTGGTGTCGCCACTGGCCTGTTACCTGGTCTGACTGGGTCCACTCCTCCAGGGTGGGTGCGAGTCCAGGGGCAGCTGGGGAGGAACAGATAGGTGCTCCCCTGGGCCAGAGCTGGCAGTCCTCTAGAGATATAATGTAAACACAGATGGAGACACACAGACACAGACACACACACACACACAGGGCCGTGCACAGACATTTCAGGGAGAAGGTGCTAATGAAAAAAGGGTCACCACCAGCATTTGCTAGTTAGCTAGTTCAATTTTTTTTTACTGATTGTGATTCATCTTCAGTGCTCTTAAATAATAACTTCATAATATAATATTCATAATCTTCTAACTCATATATGGCTGGCTGGCTAGGGGCTTGTGTGGATATTTTAGTGTATACAGTATAGATGGAGTCTAGAATACCTGTGTTGCTGCTGCCCTGACACACTTGTGCAACTCCTGACTGAAGAAGGGATGGAGTTGGGTCGGAGGGTCGTAGATGCACGAGTTACCACCGGCTAAATCTATGACGTTAAAATGCCTATTTACTATGTTCCATCTGACTGCGCAATCCACTGTCTCATCAGCCCAGCCAGGCAATTTATAAACTTGATCTCCACTATAAAAAGCATCTAGACATTATCTCACATTTATTTTAGACTAACATTTCGTTTTCAACAGCGGAGATTTGTATAAACCTTGCTGTCTGTCTCTCCAACATTTGCAACATTGTTTCAATATTCAAATTCGATCTCCAGCTGTCCCATAGTAATGAATGTATCGGGAGTCGGGACGAGACGGACAGACAGGCAGCATTTCTCAGCCAGTCGAAATCATGAATCAGCTGGCATCATTTTTATGGATATATACAGTGCCCTCCACTAATATTGGCACCGTCACAAAAATCGAACATTTAATTGAAGTAAAATGATTGAAAAAAATACATGTGAAATAAATTAAATACATGTTTTTTTCCGAAACATGTGTGCCACAATTATTGGCAGCCCTAGAAATTCTAATGAGTAAAATCTAACTGAAGTATATTCCCATTCATATTTTACATTTTTAAGTTCACCTAAGTGATTAGGAACACTTAAGTGGTAAGCCATGACTTCCTGTTTCACTGGGGTATAAATATGAGGTGACACACAGGCCAAGTTCCCATAGTCATCCATCACCATGGGAAAGACCCGAGAATACAGTAATGATGTGCGACAAAAGGTTGTTGAGCTGCACAAATCAGGAAATGGCTATAAGAAAATAGCTCAACGGTTGAAAATGCCCATTTCCACTATCAGGGCAATAATTAAGAAGTTTAAAGCAACTGGAGATGTTAACAATTGGCCTGGAAGAGGACGTGTGTCTACATTGACCCCACGCACAGTGAGGAGGATGGTTCGAGTGGCCAATGATCAGAGCTGGAGAATTGCAGACGATAGTTGGGTCTTGGGTCAGAAAGTCTCCAAAACTACGATCAGACGCCACCTACATAACCACAAGTTGTTTGGGAGGGTTGCCATAAAAAAGCCTTTGCTGTCATCAAACAACAAACTCAAGTGCCTACAGTTTGCCAAACATTACTGGAGCTTTCAATGGGACCGGGTTCTATGGTCAGATGAGACCAAAATATAGCTTTTTGGAAACAATCACCAGAGGTGGGTTTGGCGTAGACAGAAAGATAGCCATGCAGAAAAGTACCTCATCCCCACTGTGAAGTATGGTGGTGGATCTTTGATGTTGACCACAGAATCCAGGTTTTGCCATGGCCATCCCAGTCCCCTAACATAAACCCCATAGAAAACCTGTGGGATGAGCTGAAGAGGAGAGTCCACAAGCGTGGACCTCAGAATCTGAAGGATCTGGAGAGATTCTGTATGGAGGAATGGTCTCAGATCCCTTGCCATGTGTTCTCCAACCTCATTACGCATTATAGGAGAAGACTCAGAGCTGTTATCTTGGCAAAGGGAAATAAATGTATTTCCTGAAGACTCAGAGCTGTTATCTTGGCAAAGGGAAATAAATGTATTTCCTGTTACCAAGTAATTTACGGTTTCTATGCCTTTATTTTTCTATGTGGACCAATTTATCGGTGAATTCTGAAAATCTATCCCAGGATTGTTCCATAGGGTTGTGTTTTTAGGGAGTGATATTGGTCCTTGTAGAATATGTTTCATTTTCTCCATATTTTTATAGCGCTCTTAACTATGAAGTTGTTCATGTTCTTAGCTTTATCGTTTGAAAATAGACACGTAAAAAGATTCTGGGGATAATGCATGCACATCTTCAATATGTACCCTTTGTTCCTCTTTAGTGCAATTAACTATCTGAAGCAAGCAGGCAGCAGGTAGCCTAGTGGTTAAGAGTGTTGGGCCAGTAACCGGAAGGTTGCTGGTTCAAATCCCTGAGCTGCCTAGTTGAAAATCTGTGATTATGCCCTTAAGCAAGGCACTTAACCCTAATTGCTCTGAATAAGAGTGTTCACTAAATGACTCAAATGTAAGCAAGTAGAATCCTTGGGTAGCAAGTTGATACTATTCCAGGTATGGAAGGTTAAAACCAGATTTACGAAAATGTAAAACTTTCCTTCTTATTCTATGAATTTTATTTGTCCATGACCGAGTATAATTTTTTAAAGAATGTCTTCGGTGGGGTAATTGGTATTACCGAAAATAAATACAAAAACTTTGGGAGCCATTCTGAAGAGGTTTATTCTACCTGTAAAATATATGGGAATATTGTTCCATTTAATTAGATCTGCTTTCATATTGTTAAGTAATGGAATAAAGTTATCTTTATAAAGTGCATTCGGAAAGTATTCAGACCCCTTGACTCTTCCCACATTTTGTTATGTTACAGCCTTATTCTAAAATTGATTAAATCGTTTTTTTCCCCCTCATCAATCTACACACAATACCCAATAATGACAAAGCAAAAGCAGTTTTTTTTTTTTGAAATGTTTTGAAATGTATTAAAAATAAAAACGGAAATGTACATAAGTATTCAGACCCTTTACTCAGTACTTTGTTGAAGCACCTTTGGCAGCGATTACAGCCTTGAGTCTTCTTGGGTATGACGCTACAAGCTTGGCACACCTGTATTTGTGGAGATTTTCCCATTCTTCTCTGCAGATCCTCTCAAGCTCTGTCAGGTTGGATGGGGAGCATCGCTGCACAGCTATTTTCAGGACTCTCCAGAGATGTTCGATCTGGTTAAAAAATGGCAAATTTGGACTCATCAGACCAAAGGACAGATTTACACCGGTCTAATGTCCATTGCTCATGTTCTGAGGCTGGTAACTCTAATGAACTTATCCTCTGCAAAAATGGCAAATTTGGACTCATCAGACCAAAGGACATATTTACACCGATCTAATGTCCATTGCTCATGTTCTGAGGCTGGTAACTCTAATGAACTTATCCTCTGCAGCAGAGGTAACTCTGGGTCTTCCTTTGCTGTGGCGGTCCTCACAAGAGCCAGTTTCATCATTGCGCTTGATGTTTTTTGCGACTGCACTTGAAGAAACTTTCAGTTCTTGACATTTTCCGGATTGACTGACCTTTATGTCTTAAAGTATTGTTGGACTGTCATTTCTCTTTGCTTATTTGAGCTGTTCTTGCCATAATATGGACTTGGTCTTTTACCAAATAGGGCTATCTTCTGTATACCCCCCTACCTTGTCACAACACAACTGATTGGCTCAAACACATTAAGAAGGAAAGAAATTCCACAAATTAACTTTTAAGAAGGCACACCTGTTAATTGAAATGCAAGAGTGTGCAAAGCTGTCATCAAGGCAAAGGATGGCTACTTTGAAGAATCTCAAATATAAAATAGATTTTGATTTGTTTAACACTTTTTTGGTTACTACATGATTTCATATGTGTTATTTCATAGTTTTGATGTCTTCACTATTATTCTACTTTGTAGAAAATAGTAAAAATAAAGAAAAACCCTTGAATGAGTAGGTGTGTCCAAACTTTTGACTGGTACTGTATGTAAATCCACAAGTTGTTATTGGTCTATTAACTTATACCACCTGATGATGTCGCCAGGCAGGCCACAACTCCATCCCACCAAAACAGGCAGATATTTCAGGCGGTCTTTTCAAACAGCTCTTACACTAAAAGGTCATTATCATTATGTTCACAATTTCACAGCATTATTCCAACCTCATAGTGTGGAAATATATTTTAAAAAGCACAGATAAATAACGTTTTTGACTGCACAAGGCCTTTAAGGATGTCACAAGCTGAGTGTTTACACACAGGGCGGGGCGGGGCTGGGCAGGGTGATTACAACACATACCTGTGGCTGTCAGATTTTTGTGGTCTAGAGAAGTTTATTAGCTGACTAAAGCCTCACACAGCACGGGCACATTCAGGGAAGAGGGCATGAGTAACGCCTGCACCTGCTCCTAGGATGGTGAGAGGGTGGAAGGGGAGAGGGGGAGGAATTTCCAAGGACAGGTAAGATGTTGTGAAATGATATTGTGCAAGTGGCTGCACTGCTGCAGAGGGAGTGAATCGCTCCATGTGCAAGAACATGAGTCATCAGGAGAGTTCCTCTGAACTAGGATCAGACTCAAATCTTTCCCCTCCTCCCCTCCTCCCCCCTCTCCCAAACCCCATCCATGCATTTTCAATGCCTCTCCCCCTTTATCACAGGTGCAAGCAGGGAAGAAATCCAAGAGATTACACACACATGTGCGCCATGCATACACACACACAAACAAGGTTCACCATATAAAAAATTATACATTCTCTGCATCATTATGAGATCATGTGGTACATGTGACATACTGTTCAAAGACTTCCTTCCTGCCCTTCAACCACAGGTGGCTCTAGAGCAGAACATTCCCCTGGTATGTTGTTACTGATGACTGATGTCTCCTCTACAATAGATAATGGAAGTGGCCGTATGGTATAGCAAAATTACATTCATCACAATGTTAGATTAGTCGCGAGTAAGTATAGCCCTCATCATGTTGTTTCAAGCTCATTTGGAGCACTTTGTGATTGTGTTTTGCCTGGCTACCCAACCACATTGCTCTGGCCAAACGCCCAGCCACGCCTACGAGCATTCCCACTGTGTACACACTGGTTGAATCAACATTGTTTCCATGTCATTTCAGTGAAATTACGTTGAACCAACGTGGAATAGACGTTGAATTGACGTCTGTGCCCAGTGGATTTCTTCTCCGATCATAGAGCAGCAGAATAATTAAGTTTGAGTCATCAGGCAAATTGTGTTAATGTTCGATACACAATGTTTTATAAATGTGTCACACACAAACAATGAAGGCTGGCTGAAGCAGGTCAAAGTATGTGGTTTGGGTTGGCACACTCCACTGACCCTGTTGTGTTACAAACTACACTCTTATTCTCGCAGAGTAGGATATTGGAAATGCTAAATAGATTCCCACTGATTAGGGACACCCTGTCACACTGAGAGGAGGCTCACATTGTCTCTCTCAATCATAACTACAACTAGAATACCTCAGGATGCTAAATCCACCCAGAGGTTTACTACCCTAAAGTTCCCTCTAGGGCAGCAGGCAGCATCAAACGACCATGATGAGGCCTGTCCAATATTAGTCTGTGTGGTCCAGCCCACCAGGGGGGTACAGGGGGAGCTGCTGTGCCCCTCAGTGTCCCTCTCCTTGTTGTCCTCCTTTGATATCAGGAGTGGTGGAATAGAAGGGTAGCGCAGGGAGGGGTGCAGAGTGAGGGGTGAGGGGACAAGGGGCTCCCTAGTTGCCAAGCGAACTCCATATGGGCAGCTCACTGGTGTTACTGGGGGCCCAAGGCAGTTCCCAGAATTCACATGATAATGAAGCGGAGGGCCATTCAGAGCGCCAGCCTAAAGCTGGGCCTAAGAGCTTTTGATAGCCCCAGCAGCCTGTAGCCTGCCTATCCCGGGCCCAGCCAGCTTTCCTGCCAGAGCCAAACCACCTGTTTGATTTTCCCAGGGCCTGCGAGCGACAGAGGAGTGGAGAGGAGGGAGGAGGAGGGGGAGCAGGAGAAGGGCCTGCGAAGGAATGTCTCCCTCCCATTCTGTCACTGAGTGTGTACTTCCCATTCACTTCCTCTTTATAATCCTACACAACTCCCCTCACGTGCACACATACGGACACACACACACACACACTAGCGTGTACAACCCAGACACACACACACTCTATCCCCCTTTGTTAACTCCCTGAAAAAATCCCAGGGAAGGAACTTCAAAACTAGGGCACCTTCTGCTGCCTTTAAGTTTCACACAAGCAGATTCCTGGAAGTGGGCCCTGGCTGGGTGAGGAGCAGGGTGATGTCCTAGCTGAGCATGCCTCAGACAACGTGGGAAACAAGAGAATCTAGCATCTAGCTATAGCTAGAAGAGGGGGAGAGGGAGGAGACAGGGAAGAGTAGGGAAGACCAGGGAGTCAAAGGAGAGGGAGAGGGGGAGACAGGGAAACAGACTTGTTGGCGCCCCCCCCCTTGGTTTGTGCTGTGGTGGAGACCTCTGTGGGCTATACTCGGCCTTGTCTCAGGATTGTAAATTGGTGGTTGGGGATATCCCTCTAGTGGTGCGGGGGCTGTGCTTTGGCGGAGTGGGTGGGGTTATATCCTTCCTGTTTGGCCCTGTCCGGGGGTTTCTTCGGATGGGGCCACAGTGTCTCCGGACCGCTCCTGTCTCAGCCTCCAGTATTTATGCTGCAGTAGTTTATGTGTCGGGGGGCTGGGGTTAGTTGGTTATACCTGGAGTACTTCTCCTGTCTTATCCAGTGTCCTGTGTGAATTTAAGTATGCTCTCTCTAATTCTCTCGTTCTCTCTTTCTCTCTGAGAACCTGAGCCCTAGGACCATACGTCAGGACTACCGGGCATGATGACACCTTGCTGTCCCCAGTCCGCCTGGCCTTGCTGCTATTCCAGTTTCAACTGTTCTGCCTGCGTGTTACGGATACAGGTATCCTGTGTTTTTGTGTGTTTCTCTCCTTCTGCCCTAATCACAGGTGTCCTGTATGTTCCTGATTGGTGGTCGTTGAGGTGTCTGCTGATTGGACCAATCAGTGAACATTCCTGTTAATTGCACCACCTGTTATTCGTTTGTTCAATCACACATCCCATTTTATAAAAACCAGACTTGTGTTTGTTGCAGGAGAGAGAGACTTTTTGCCATATGTGAGTATGGACACGGTGGTGTCCTGTGTGTTGTGTACGCACTAAGTTGTTGGTTACCCTATTGGTAACATTATTAGAATATATTTCTTTACCTGAGAGTGGATACTGTTGTATCCTGTGTACTTATTTAATTGCTGATTACCCTGTTTAGTAGCTTTGTGTGTTTTTTGGGAAAAGGGGGGTTTAAGCTAGTTGCCCTTGGGCGTACATTACCCGTAGGAAGAAATCTGTCTATAAACACCAGTTAGACCTGAGCGGACCACCCACTGTATTTTTGTATGGTAGCAGTAGCCTAGCGGTTCTTTAGGCAGGCTAGATCAGTTTAGGGGGTTTTACACTATTGTTTCATTTCTTGGGTCCTGCTCAGCCCTTTTTCCCAAACCTTTACCGTGTGTTTAGCAATAAACCATTTAAGTTTGACGGTAGCTCATGGTTGTTGTGTCATTTTTGGTTCTCGCTGTTCCAGGTCACACTTATAATTTGCATAATTTATGTTACGGGTCTCATGTCCATCCACCCTAGACGTTTAAAAGCCACGGGGTTCGTAACATGAAGTGGGGGTTCGTCCGGGATCCTATCTATCCCATGCTACTCATGTAAATTAGTCAGTGTCTGGTTCAGTGTTGAGCTTGGCAGCTGTAACTACCTGTTTTTTTTGTGTGTTCAGTAGTCGACGGCTCGTGTTGCTAGTAGGATGGCTACTTTTGAGTTGGAGGCATTTTTGGAAAACCCTACGTGGGAGGTTTTTGATAATTGCCGTAGAGTGGATCTACAGGCTTTGGCTGACCACTTTTCTGTACCCATACCGAGGGGTTTAGTGAAAGCAGAAGTTAGGGAAGGAGTGTTAGCGATATTGTTAAACGAGCGAGTGCTTGAGTTACCGCCGCCTGAGTCTGCTGCTCCTGTAGGGGATGTGGTTGCTGTTCCTGTAAGCCCATCAGTGTCTGAGGACGAGGCTAAGGCTCCAGCCACATTGCCCCGTTATGACCCACTCTCCCCACTGACTGACAGTGATGCCAGGATGGATGTCCGCTCGACACGGCTCCAAATAGAGGCGGAAGAGCGGGCACAAATCAGGCAAGACAAGCTGGAGATGCGTAAAATGGAGCTAGAGGCAGAACAGGAGACGCGTAAGATAGAACAGGAGACGCGTAAGATGGAACTGGAGACGCGTAGGCTTGATCAAGAACTGGAGACGCGTAGGCTTGATCAAGAACTGGCGATGCGTAAAATGGAACTAGAGGCAGAAACAGCGAGGTTAGTCTCTGCTAATACTATGCCTGCTAGTGAGCCATCCTCACCAGCTGTGTCATCTGCTACGTTTGATATTAGTAGGCAGATCACCTTGGTACCTGTGTTCAGGGAGTCAGAGGTTGATTCCTATTTCAGTGTTTTTGAACGTATAGCGGTAGCATTGAAATGGCCCGACGAGGTATGGTGCCTATTACTTCAGTGTAAGCTAACAGGTAAAGCCCAAGAGGTTCTGGCAGCGCTACCTCTTGAAGACAGTTTGAATTATGAGATGGTCAAAGCTACTGTTCTTCGTGCCTATGAGCTTGTTCCTGAGGCATATCGACAGAGATTTAGGTCTCATAAAAAGTCTCCTACTCAGACTTATGTGGAGTTTGCTAGAGACAAAGGAAATCTGTTTGACAAATGGCACAGTGCTAGTAAGGTAACTGATTTTAACTCTCTACGGGAGTTAATCTTGTTAGAAGAGTTTAAAAATTGTTTACCGGAACGCATTGTAGTTTATCTGAATGAACAGAAAGTATCCTCACTGTCGGAAGCGTCTGTATTGGCAGACGAGTTTGTGTTGACGCATAAGAGTGTGTTTTCGGCTCGTACGGAGAGCCGGGCTGCGGAGTTGCTAACTTTTAATCCTAGTCGACCAGCAGTACATCCAGCACGCCCAAAAGATGTGCGTCACTGTTTCTATTGTCATAAGGTGGGACATATAGTTAATGATTGCTTTCTGCTAAAACGCAAACCGGGGATGCCTCAGCACGCCAGGCCGCCAACGGGTGTTGGGCTGATTCGTACGGTTGTAAGGCCGGAATCAAGACAGAAGCCTCATAGTGAATGTGGTTTGAAAGTCCCTGTCCCAGATCACAGTTATGAACCGTTCATTTTTGAGGGGTTTGTTTCTATATCGGATGACGAAGCGTCTCAGCGTCCAGTTAGAATCCTCAGAGATACTGGTGCGGCGCAGTCGTTCATACTAGCTGATGTGTTGCCCTTGTCTAATAATACATATTGTGGTTCCAGTGTGTTAGTACAAGGAATTGAAATGGGTTTCGTCCCAGTGCCATTGCACTTTGTGAACGTACACTCTGAGTTAGTCAGTGGATTGTTCAGAGTTGGCGTACGTCCGATGTTGCCAGTAAAAGGGGTGACCTTTATAATGGGCAACGATATTGCCGGAGGAAAGGTAATACCCATATTGGAGGTATTGGATAAAAGTGACCAGTCTCTCTCCGAGGAGCTGGCACAGGGTTATCCAGATGTGTTCCCGCTTGTGCTGTCACACGTGCTCAAGCACGACAAGTGGGTGAAGTGGTAGATTTGTCAGACACGATTCTATTCAGAGAGTGTGACCCAGAGGATAGTTCGGGTGCTACCTCTGGTAAGCTGGTGCAGTCTGACCAACAGCCCAGAGAAAGGAAGAAGGATGTGGAACTTGTTGCTGAAGCAATACAGTTACCAGTTACTCGTGAGCAGCTGATCGCTAACCAACAGGTTGACATTAGCCTGGCTAAATGTTTTTCTAGTGTTGTCTCAGAGGACGAGCTAAAGAAGAAAAACATGGCATACTTCATTGATGGTAATCTCCTCATGCGTAAATGGACATCCCATGTTGACGCTGGCGGAGATTGGAATGCTGTTTACCAAATAGTGATTCCTACAGCCTTTCGACAAAATGTTTTATCCCTCGCTCATGATCACCAGTGGTCCGGACATCTGGGAGTCACCAAGACTTATGATCGTGTTTTGCGACATTTCTTTTGGCCTGGCTTAAAACAAGATATGGCTCAGTTCTGTCGGACTTGCCACACCTGTCAAGTAGTTGGGAAACCGAACCAGGTTATTTCCCCGCGCCTCTTTGTCCCATACCGGCCATAGGTGAACCATTCGAACATGTGATGGTTGATTGTGTTGGACCATTACCAAAAACAAAATCTGGTAACCAGTTTATGTTGACAATTATGTGTGTGGCCACCAGGTACCCAGAGGCCATTCCTCTGCGAAGGATTACTGCTCCAGTGGTGAGTAAAGCGTTGATCAAATTCTTCTCAACTTTTGGATTACCTAGGGTGATACAAACTGATCAGGGTACGAATTTCCTTTCTAAACTTTTCAAACAAGTGTTAAAATCCTTGTCAGTTACACACCGTGTGTCAAGCGCATATCACCCAGAGTCTCAGGGTGCGCTTGAAGCGTTGGCATCAGACCCTGAAGTCTATGCTCCGTAAATATTGCTTGGAATCTGAGAAAGATTGGGATGAGGGAGTTCCTCTAGTGTTGTTTGCTGTCCGTGAGACAGTACAGGAATCCCCTAGGGTTCAGCCCAGCTGAACTGGTGTTTGGACACACCATGAGAGGACCTATGAAAGTCCTTAAGGATCAGTTTTTGTCACAAGAGTTGTGTGTGAAAGAAAATGTGTTGGACTACGTTAGTCGCTTCGTGAGCGCCTACATGCTGCCTGTGCTCTAGCAAAGGAAGCGCTGTCTTCCTCACAGAAACGGATGAAACGACACTATGACACACAGGCTGTTTCTCGTTCACTGCAGCCAGGTGACCGAGTTCTTGTGTTGTTGCCTGTGCCAGGAGCGTCATTGTCAGCACGTTTCTCTGGTCCTTATGTCATTGAAAAGAAACTAACTGAAACTGACTATGTGATACAGACTCCTGATAGAAAACGCCAATCTCGTGTGTGCCACGTTAACATGTTGAAGACATACCACAACAGACCCGTCACTCAGGTAGACAGTCCAGAGAAACTGGCCGAGTCGGCTGTCTCTGTTGCTGCTACGGCTGTAGTGGGAGGTAATGTTAATGATGTGGACGGAGATGGTTTGGAGTTGCGCAATACTCAGCAGCAGTGTGCTAGATTGCCCAATTCAGAGATGCTGTTGTCTCTCCCGGCAAGCCTGATTCATTTAACGGACAGACAGTCAGATGATATTGTGAGACTGTTACACAGCTTTCCATGTCTTTTTAATGATGTTCCTACATGTACAAATGTGTTAGAACATGACATTAATGTTGGAAACGCTGCACCTATCAAGCAACATCCTTATCGTGTCAACGTCGCTAAGAGAAAGATAATGAGGGGTGAGGTCGGTTATTTGCTGGAGAATAACCTGGCTATGCCAAGTTCAAGTCCTTGGAGTTCTCCGTGCATTCTGGTTCCTAAACCTGATGGGACATCCAGATTATGTACGGACTATCGGAAAGTCAATGCTGTCACAGTGCCCGACTCGTTCCCGTTACCCAGACTGGATGACTGTATTGATACTGTTGGTGCTGCTACTTATGTAACCAAATTAGATCTTCTAAAGGTTACTGGCAGGTGCCGTTAACCCCACGTGCCTCCGACATCTCTGCCTTTGTGACCCCAGATCACTTCCTACAATATGCTGTCATGGCATTTGGGATGCGGAACGCACCAGCCACTTTCCAACGCCTGGGTAACACAGTATTGGCTGGAGTTCCTAATTGTAGTGCTTACCTTGATGATCTGGTAATTTATTCAACTGAGTGGTCTGATCATGTTAACACTCTAAGGGTAGTGTGTGAACGTCTAGCAACCGCTTCTCTAACCCTGAACTTAGCAAAGTGCGAGTTTGGGAAGGCCACTGTTACTTATCTTGGTAAACAGGTCGGCCATGGTCAGGTGCGCCCTGTAGATGCCAAGGTCTCAGCTATAAACGCATTTCCCGCACCTACCACCAGAAGAGAGCTACGCCGTTTTTTAGGGATGGTTGGCTACTACCGTAGTTTCTGTAAAAATTTCTCTGCGGTAGTTGCTCCATTAACGGATTTGCTCAGTCCGGCGAGAAAATTTGTATGGTCTGAAGATTGTTGTACTGCTTTCAACACTGCTAAAGCACTCTTGTGTAGTACTCCTGTTCTTGCTGCGCCAGATTTTGAGCGGCCGTTTAAACTGGAGGTAGATGCAAGTGCCAGAGGTGCTGGTGCTGTTCTACTGCAGCAAGACCAGAGTGGAGTGGACCATCCTGTCTGTTATTTTTCACGGAAATTTAACAAATGTCAGACAAACTATTCCACCATTGAACAAGAAGCTCTAGCTTTGTTGTTAGCTCTGCAGTACTTTGAAGTTTATGTTGGTTCCAGTGCATTACCAGTGGTAGTGTATACTGACCATAATCCCTTAGTTTTTCTCCACCGGATGTACAACCAGAACCAACGCCTTATGCGTTGGGCACTTGTCGTGCAAAATTATAATTTGGAGATCCGCCACAAAAAGGGGTTAGATAATGTGTTGGCAGATGCTTTGTCTCGTGTGTAATGATCTAGGTTTTTTTTGTTATCCTGGCAGGATGATTATTGAATTTTGGGTGTTGTGATAGTACGTGTGTCGCAAACCATTTTGGTTTGCTCTTTTAAGGGTGGGAGTGTTACGGATACAGGTATCCTGTGTTTTTGTGTGTTTCTCTCCTTCTGCCCTAATCACAGGTGTCCTGTATGTTCCTGATTGGTGGTCGTTGAGGTGTCTGCTGATTGGACCAATCAGTGAACATTCCTGTTAATTGCACCACCTGTTATTCGTTTGTTCAATCACACATCCCATTTTATAAAAACCAGACTTGTGTTTGTTGCAGGAGAGAGAGACTTTTTGCCATATGTGAGTATGGACACGGTGGTGTCCTGTGTGTTGTGTACGCACTAAGTTGTTGGTTACCCTATTGGTAACATTATTAGAATATATTTCTTTACCTGAGAGTGGATACTGTTGTATCCTGTGTACTTATTTAATTGCTGATTACCCTGTTTAGTAGCTTTGTGTGTTTTTTGGGAAAAGGGGGGTTTAAGCTAGTTGCCCTTGGGCGTACATTACCCGTAGGAAGAAATCTGTCTATAAACACCAGTTAGACCTGAGCGGACCACCCACTGTATTTTTGTATGGTAGCAGTAGCCTAGCGGTTCTTTAGGCAGGCTAGATCAGTTTAGGGGTTTTACACTATTGTTTCATTTCTTGGGTCCTGCTCAGCCCTTTTTCCCAAACCTTTACCGTGTGTTTAGCAATAAACCATTTAAGTTTGACGGTAGCTCATGGTTGTTGTGTCATTTTTGGTTCTCGCTGTTCCAGGTCACACTTATAATTTGCATAATTTATGTTACGGGTCTCATGTCCATCCACCCTAGACGTTTAAAAGCCACGGGGTTCGTAACACTGCGGCTACGAAACCCCTACCTGTCCCAGACCTGCTGTTTTCAACTCTTTAATGATCGGCTATGAAAAGCCAACTGAGAGACCTGAGCCCTAGGACCATACGTCGGGACTACCGGCCGTGGTGACTCCTTGCTGTCCCCAGTCCGCCTGGCCTTGCTGCTATTCCAGTTTCAACTGTTCTGCCTGCGGTTATGGAACCCCTACCTGTCCCAGACCTGCTGTTTTCAACTCTTAATGATCGGCTATGAAAAGCCAACTGAGATTTATTCCTGATTATTATTTGACCATGCTTGTCACTTATGAACATTTTTGAACATCTTGGCATGGTTCTGTTATAATCTCCACCCGGCACAGCCAGAAGAGGACTGGCCACCCCTCATAGCCTGGTTCCTCTCTAGGTTTCTTCCTAGGCTTTCGCCTTTCTAGGGAGTTTTTCCTAGCCACCGTGCTTCTACACCTGCATTACTAGCTGTTTGGGGTTTTAGGCTGGGTTTCTGTACAGCACTTCGAGATATTAGCTGATGTAAGAAGGGCTATATAAAATAAAATTGATTGATTGATTGACTAGTGTCTTAAGTTTAGACGTTGAGGGAATGAGGCTGTAGGGAGGGGGTTAGGGGGCTTGTAGGGGGGTCTGTGTTTATGTGGCGGGCACATTCCTTTATCATGAGAATACAGCCAACACACATGGACAGACAGTACAGATGGACAGACGAGTCATCCTTTACTGTAATCAATAGAGGACCAAAGTTGTTCACAAACTGTATCAATATTTAAAAAATCATACAAACTTAAATAATTCTAGAGTCATATGTTGAACTGTTATAACATTGGTTTTTATTGTTGTAAATAATTTTGAAAGATCTTAAGAGATGCCACTAGAAGCATGGTTTAGATGTTGAACTCTAAAGGACAAATCTCATAGCTTTGATAGTTAACCATGACAACATTTCTTTGCCTCAAGTTCTCCTGATGAAATATTTTGTATGTGTAATGAACTGTTCTGATCTAAACAGATTA
The DNA here is from genome assembly GCF_020615455.1 of Coregonus clupeaformis. Classification (NCBI taxonomy): domain Eukaryota; kingdom Metazoa; phylum Chordata; class Actinopteri; order Salmoniformes; family Salmonidae; genus Coregonus; species Coregonus clupeaformis. The sequence goes on along the minus strand of NC_059201.1, from coordinate 30,845,918 downwards.
GCTAACTTCCTGTGAGCACAGGTGTGCGACTGACTGTGCGTGTTGTTTAGTGGATACCTACGGTTTCCTACATGGAGGAAGGTTGGGGGGATTATTTTAGTCTAACCTGAAATGGTGCCTTGCTGGGGGCTAAACACCTGCACTCCACTCCCAGGCTGAGGGCGGAGCCTCCCATAGGGCACGGTGCCCTGGTATCCCACATCACACCACTTCACCTAACACTGTATTATGTTACTGTGCTTCCCGCACTGAGGGTGTTCTTTCTAACGCTTTGTTGAGGTCAGGTAGAAGGGGAAGCCTGTATAGAATACAAAGCAATAACAATATAAGTCTGTTGACTGAGACTCACGCTCACACCTGTTGCTCCTGTACCGCATCTTCAGAAAAAGATGGAGGATGAATGGAATGGATGTATGAATTCCAACATCCAATACCATCATGACTGTGATGTTCATTCAACATAGCTTTGATAAACAAAACAATAAACAACAGAGGAAGCCTAGGTTCATCATTGCCCTTTCAGAAGTGCAGAAGTGTCAAGGGCCTAAAGGGAGAGAAACAAAAAACCAACACCCAAATAACCTGATTATATACATGCCACAATCAAAACAAAAGTGGTGGGACAATCTGTTCACTGTCAATGGCAGAGCTCATGTGTCAAGCCCATCCAAGAGGTTGGTTCTCAGGCGACTTGCACAATGCCCACTGACAAACAGGAGGGCTCTCCTTTTAGCTGAGCCTGCCACCGGGAAGCCGATCTGAAGTATTAATCTTTGGGTGGAACAGCGGAGGAGAGGGCTCAGCCTGGCCCAGCCATTGTCCCCAGGCCTGGGCCCTCTGAATGGGGCTTTGTGAGCTCCCCAGCTGCCACTGTCCAGGCTCCATCTTTAGGGTTTGGCTCCCATGTCCCCTGGCTGTGCTGACTGGACGCCTCTGTGCAGCTGTGGGGATGTGTGTGTGATAGGGAGAGAGGTCAGGTGACTGACCATTCGTCACACACACAAATGAGTACACACACAACCTACACACAGGCACTCACGCATCATCTGAAAGAAAGGCTCTCTATGTTAAAAGTGAAATATTCTCAATTATGAGTACATGCCTGTACTCCACCACAAAACATTCCATCTCATTATTAATTCAACATCTTGATGCTCCTGAACAACACTGCACACTAGTGAACAGTGTATATCTCTGCCATATAATGTAAAACAGATATGATGTGGTCCCAGTGTGTATGAACGTAAGCTAGATGACTAGGATCCCTCCATGTCCAGTTCAATGCGCTATGCAGTCTGAGGTGAGGATGGGCTCTGCCCTAGGGATGCAGAGGAGGCTGGCTGGTTTAGTTGATGATTTTCAGTAGCAGCACTTAGTTTGCCCTCTATCATCCTCCCTGCTGGTGGTGACAGCTGCCCAGCAGCAGTGGTCCCTGGTCCCCATAGTCCTCCATAGTCCTCCCCCCGCTGTGAACAGCTGGTCCCCCCTAATGGATCTACTGGACCTGGGCTGGGCCCCACTGTCTGTATGTGTGAGGACCATGTAGGCCAAACACAGGCCCTATTCACAGATAGCATAGCAGGCCACTAGAGGAGCTGCTAATGACTAGGCCTCATTAGAAGACATCACAGTTTCTAAAGAGGTAGAGCCATTGTTCCCCCTGTGGAGAGGTAGAGCTGGAGGGTCGCATGCAGCATAACGGATCGGAACACCTTATCAGTTTTATTACCTATACTCAAAACAGAACCTTCTCCATATAGAACACTGCTGTGTACCAGATTCACTTTAGAGAGGCCAAACTGTTGCAGTTGAGCGAGAAGAGAGGTGTGTGTGTGTGTGGGGGGGGGGGTAGTGTAGAGGATGTCCAGGGACGGAAGGGACTCTGGAATTATTAGATTTGCAACAAGCCGTAACACCGTAACACTGTCTCCCATTGTCTGTCCCTCCTCCCCTCCCCTGCCCTCCCCCAACCCCCTGACCGTAGAACACTCCCCCCTGGCTAAAACTCTCTCCAGGCAATTGCCACTGGAGTGGAAAGTATTCCAGAGCACAATGCCGATGCTCTCAATGGGTGCTTTTGCATGCCACCAGTGCGCCGTCACCAGCAGATGGGGAGCTAATTAGAAGCCCCTAAAGGGATTTGATAGTGTGTGTGGGAACCAGGCGGAGGCAGCGGGGTTAGGCTGGGGTTCGCTGGTCCCACTGTGAATGCGCAGGCACACAACCTGCTGCTGGCTGCAGAGTGCCCAAGATGTGCCTGTCCCTGAGCGTGAGGGAGAAGGCAGCCATCTCCAGGCCAGGGCCAATGACATAGTCCTAGACAATTGTGGGACTGGATGGATCTCTACACCTACTGCCGCAGCACTTACTATCAGTGAACACAACACGTTACATTTATAATCCAGAGATCTAACAATATTGATGTCAATTAGTAGACTGTTTGGATGAACAGCAACATATAGCCATATAGTTCATCCTCTCAGGGGTCAGCAACACCACCTCCCCCTGCATCATGCCCCTGTTTCTCAGAGTATTTCAGTTCAGAGCAGGACAAGCCTGTGGAGCTCAGGAAAATAAATAGTCTTACACACAGTAACTGTTCAGATGCCTCCAGACCTTACAGCAGCAAGCCTGTTCTGCTGATGACACATCTGTGAACAGGAGCTGCCCTGTCATCGGACAGAATGTGACTGACTCCCCATGGCCAGGCGCTCATTAGAGGCCAGTCTCCCCAGGGGGACGCCATGGCTGACCAGGCCAGAGCAGGGCAGGGCATAGCAGGCCATGGCAGGGCAGTCACCACAGGGAACAGGAGGGAACCAATCATAACAAACCCATTGAGTAAGCAGAAATGACACACACAGCGCCCCCGTCCCGTCCCGTCCCGTCCCGTCTCACAGACACTCCATGTTATCATCATTATTGTCCCTACTCCTATGGTGTCTCAATCACTATCAACATTATATATTTGACATTGAGGCTGCTATGAGAAAACCATGACAGCGTTCTACTATCACAAACTCTGTATACCTGACACCGCACCACTCCCATATGAGTGGCGACCCTCCTCTCCACACACCTGCACAGGTGTGATCATTATCAACCAAACAGGAAGAGCCAGACTGGAAACTGGAAACTATCTCACAGCTGTAGGGAGAGGGTGTGTGTGTGTGTGTGTGTGTGTGTGTGTGTGTGTGCTGGTGCATGGGTGCTTGTGCTCAAGTTAAATTACATTATAAAATAAATTATACTATATGATGTCATGTTATATGATTGAATGATTATCGCTAAGTGTGAAGTCCACAATCAACAATGATATCCATAATTATTGTTGACTCATAGTTTTAGAACGTGTGTCAAACTCATTCCATGGAGGGCTGAGTGTCTGCGGGTTTTCGATCCTCCCTTGTATTTGATTGATGAATTAAGGTCACTAATGAGTAAGGAACTCCCTTCACCTGGTTGTCTAGGTCTTAATTGAAAGGAAAAACCAAAAACCAGCAGACACTAGGCACCTCCATGGAATGAGTTTGACACCCCTGTTTTAGAATGTCCATGTTTCAGGAAGCTCTTTGAGCAGTAGCTATTGTTCCATGGTAATAATAACAGCAGCAACAGGGTTAAAACATTACTGGAATGTCCTTTTCCCTCTGAACACCAACTTCTCCCCTCACTACTTCCTGTACTCTGCTTTCGTGGAAATACTTTCTGTAGCGATAAAGAGGGCGTATTAGCCAATACACTTCCCCTCTTCAAATGGGACAATTTACAGTACAGTGACAAAGCTGTGGGGGGCAGGTTTCTGTACTGGCACAAACTGTTGAAAACACTGCTGTGCTGTACACAGTGTTCCTGCTGAGTGACAGACTGAAACTGTTGCATGCCAGCCTTTTTGATAATAATAATCTATTTGTAAAACGCATTTCCCATGCTCAATGCGCATAAGGTAAAAAACAAAACAAACAAAATTCAGCAACAATACATCAAAAAGTAGAAAGAAGTATCACAATACCTCAAACCATTACCTACTAATACAAAATATAGACGTTAAGCAGATTAAGTGATCAAACATTAAAAGCTAGTTGTGTTTTAAACAAGGAAATTGAGTTGCCTCCTTGACATGTGTAGGTAGAGCATTCCAGAGCTGAGGGGCGACATGTGAGAAGGCCCTGTCAGCCATGCTGCAAAGGTTTGTGGCTGGGGTGACCAGGCTGTTTGAGTCTGATGATCGTAGTGTGCGTGCTGGGGAATAGTCCTCTAGAAGTTGGCATATGTATATAGGTGCATCACCCTTGAGGGCCTTAAAGGTGAGCAGCAGAATTTTTTATTTGATCATGTATTGAACAGGAAGCCAATGGAGGTTGAATAAAACAGGGGTGATGTGGGTTTTTTGTATAGTTTGTGAGAGCATCCTGGCAGCTTCGTTCTGGATCATCTGGAGTTGAGACAGAAGCCTTACTGCGATTCCTGTCAGCAGTGCATTACAGTAGTCAAGCCGAGATGTTACTAGGGCATGCATAAGCTTCTCAGCATCCGCAGTGGACAAGAACAACCTGATTCAAGCAATGTTATGCAGGTGTAAAAATGACACTTTCTTTATGTTGCGGATGTGTGCTTCAAATGAGTCTAAAATGACATCCTGGTTTCTTGCAATGGGGGAAGCTATGATGGTGTCATCATCCAGAGTAAGGAGAAAGTTCTCATCTTGCTCTGTGCACTCTTAGAGTCAATAAGCCCAAGCTCTGTTTTGCTGCAATAACATTTTAGGAAGTTCAACTGTATTCATCTCTAGACAGTTTGGTTGTTAGTCTCAGTGTCCCCGTTTGTCCTCACATATATTTGTGTGTCATCAGCATAAAAATGAAAGTTTAGTCCAAATATTCAGATTAGTATACCAAGTGGCAGCATGTACTGTATATAGAGAACAGGAGTGGTCCCAGAACAGAGCCCTGACTGTGGCAGGGTTGGATTGATATTTGCCAAGTGTCACAAATTCTTGTCTGTCAGTCAGACAGGAGGGAAACCACTGGAGTGTTGTGCCAGAGAATCCCAAAAAGTTCTTAAATCTGCTGATGAGAATCTCATGATTCACTGTGGTCAAAGGCTACTGTCATGCCCAGAAATAAAAGGATGCTAGTGTCTCCATCATCAGCTGTCATCAACAAGTCATTTGATGGATGCTGTAATAGCATGTGTTTACATTGATACATACAGAATATAATGTACAAAGATGAAATACAACATGGGATCAGATTTTTACCACATGTCATTACAATTATTTGGGACAATTAAATGTCAGTTTGCATTCCAACATTAACTACAATGAATGAATGGCTATGGAAGAGGGGATTTGGGGTGGGTGGTGGTGGGAGGCATTGCCATTCTGTCAGTTAAAATCAGGAGCTAATATGTTTCACTTTTCTTTTTCCTCCTCTGCCTCTTCCCTCTCTCCTCTCTCTCTTCCATTGCCTTGATGTGCTGTAAACAGGCTGAAAAGGGCCCAGCTGTGTGGAGTTATTGTTGGTGTCAGTAGGAAGTGCTGATAGCTTTTGCAGCTGAACAAAAGCTGGATGAGGGGAGTGGAGGGGAGCTCCAGACACTGTGGCTCCAGTCTAGATTCTCTCCCACAATCGCTGCACCGCACTCCCATTGTTCTGGCTGCCCTCCCTCCCTCCCTCCCTCCCTCCCTCCCTTCTCCCTTCTCCCTTCTCCCTTCTCCCTCTGCCATGTCATCTGCGACCTGGGACAGAGGGCAAAAAAAGAAAATAACGTTTTTCTTTTGTTTTAGGGGCTATTGCAGAAAGTTTTAAGAAGTTCCTAGTTAACTTTGTTATTACCAGTAATAATAGTTAAGTTACCATTATTGTGTGTGATGCTGGTTGCCTACTCCTATGGGTAATTTATTTTGAACCTTATAACAATGGGTTTAGTTTATAAATGTAAATATATATATATATATATATATATATATATATATATATATATATATATATATTAAAGTAACATATTGCAATTATATACATAGCCTAGATATCACCAGAAAAACTAGGGAAAAAACGAATTAAAAACAGAAAATAGTACATTTATAGTTATTTTAGCATATGGTCTTAAAATGCTGCATAACATATAATTGCACTTTATAACACTGTTTGCAATCAATAGCTTTTTTTAATGAATGCTTAACTTTTTCTTGGAAATTCTAGCTTTTAGAAAAGCTGCATATTTCATATAAGACATTTTTCTGGTTGCTTCTGTGTGTTAATGTGAGGAGACATCCACATACAGACAGACTCCTGCATATAGACATATTTTCATGTGAAGGAATGCTGCCACAACTGATCCTATCAATTTGCTAAAAATGCGGTACAAATGCATGCGTTCACTTTACAGCTCTCCCTCGATCTCTTTATTTTCCTAAAATACTCTGCTCGAGTAAACTGCCAACAATGGCCGTTTGCAGGTGCGTGGGGCGGTAATCTCATCAGAGTGATTTAAGGTGATAAATGAATGATGATCACCACAGCCAGTTCGTTCTCAGGGTTTGCGCGCTACGCAGGTGAATGGGGGAGTGCAAGCCTGTTGTTTGAGGTCGCCATAGCGACCGCCCGCTCGGCGCCAGGCTGACAGGCGTCAAGGCTTGGATGAATGGGTGACGTCACGGCGCTGGCGCCTGCCAGTCTGCCTCGGCTTGTTTGGACAATCTGGGGGAAGATTCAGAGCAATGCAATTTCAACATGCACACAAGGCTGAGCACACACGGAGAACATGTGAAGGAATCCGTTAAGTTGCTCACAGGAGCTTCCCTTCATGAGAGGAAAAAGAGAGTCTGTGCTAAAAAGTGCAGTGTGTAAGTAGCCAATAAAGAAAGCTTTGACTTTTAACACAGATTCTCTGTCATCTATGTTAACAGGAGAAAGTGCACCAAAGACAGACATGTATAAATAAACCTTTATAATAAAGAAGTAATGCTAAACCAGTTATTATCCATTGTCTGGATAGGTCTTCATCAATGGTACCTTTATAACATGGTCATATCTGTGGTGCTCTTTCTAACGGTTATTGGATGGGGGAAATCTCAGGAGCTATGGTTATCACCATTCACATTTACATTTACGTAATTTAGCAGACGCTCTTATCCAGAGCGACTTACAAATTGGTGCAGTCACATTATAGCCAGTGGGGTAACCACTTTACAAAAAAAAAAATATTTTTTATTTTATATATTTTGTATTATTATTTTTATTTATTTGGGGGGGGTTAGAAGGATTACTTTATCCTATCACAGGTGTTCCTTAAAGAGGTGGGGTTTCAAATGTCTCCGGAAGGTGGTGAGTGACTCCGCTGTCCTGGCGTCGTGAGGGAGCTTGTTCCACCATTGGGGTGCCAGAGCAGCGAACAGTTTTGACTGGGCTGAGCGGGAACTGTGCTTCAGCAGAGGTAGGGGAGCCAGCAGGCCAGAGGTGGATGAACGCAATGCCCTCGTTTGGGTGTAGGGACTGATCAGAGCCTGAAGGTACGGAGGTGCCGTTCCCCTCACAGCTCCATAGGCAAGCACCATGGTCTTGTAACAGATGCGAGCTTCAACTGGAAGCCATCCATTCAATCCCATCCCACACACATTCACAAACACAGCACACATATCCAACACCACCCCTTGAGTGTCCCCAGGAACTCTACACCTGCAGAGTCCTCAAGCCATGGACAGCTGGATTCCCACATATCACCCGTAAAAAGACAGACATTTGTTTCGATTTGTAACGCCATCCCTCAAACAGATTGTAAATCCTGATAACCAGGCGCGCGCTCCCATTGGCCAAGAACACAGTTGTGAACCGTCCTTCTAGCGCTAAAACGGCCATGCTATTGGACCTCGCTCCGCAAACAGGACAAGTTTGTGGACGCCCCCAAATCCAGTCTACTATAAACTCAAAGCGGTACACTCGTGCGTTGTTGAGAACTGTCAACATCACTGAGACAACATTAATATATAATATTCCCAAGACTACTAACAAGACTTTTGGAGCCTTTGCTAATCTCCAAAGATTTTACGCACCATCTTTTCATTATCCTTGGAAACTACAACATCAGCCAATATGAAGGTTCTCGGACCTACCTGCGCACTGAAGAGCAAGGAAGGAGGCAAGGACATGGTGCGGTGCCTATCCGACCAGAGCCTTTCCATCTCCAAATGTAAGATCCCGCTGCTGGACGAGCAGATGACCGTGTTTCTGCAGGACATGAACAGTTGTTATAGCAAGCTGAAGGAGCTGGTCCCCACTCTGCCTACCAACAAGAAGGCCAGCAAGGTGGAGATCCTCCAACACGTCATTGACTACATATGGGACCTGCAGGTCGAGCTGGACGAGCCGGAGAAGAACCGTCAACAGAGCAGCGTGCCGCGCACACCCCTGACAACGCTGAACGCAGAGCTGGCCAGTATCACTGTCGAGGTAAATATCACTCTGACATGTCTTGATGAGTTTCTACAAGACCTACCTAGTGTCTCCCAATATCTGACCCGACTGTAAGAAGTAATAAGAATAGTCTGTAACCGTTTATAACTGCGTAAAGTTATGTTCAGTTTCACGAGTTTCAGTAGGCAAGTCATTTCACTGCAAACACTGACCTAAACGTTTTTATTTTCTCTTTCCAGAATGGATGCTCGGATGACAGAATCATGTGCCGCTAGACCTCTCGGAGTATCGCCCCATCATTCCAGAGCGACCACCACGATGAATGAACAAGGTTACATTATGTGACATTTGATCACGACCAAACCTTGAGCCAAGTAGGGAAGTTGCAAACTCCCATGCTAGAAAATACTTTCGATGAGACATTCTAAAGAAGCGAGGAACTGTCACTCAAGGCATTCGATCCATTCCGAGGTCTCTGATCTCATGGAGACGAGTGGGTCCGAATAGACTGTGTTAACCAGGCGACCATGGCAGTTAGTGCAAACAGCTTCGCCTGTTGTTGTGTAGTTGCTCAAGAAAGTCAAAGTTTCTGTTACGTTTTTGTATCTTGTGAAACATGTAGAAATTCCACATTTTGTAAAAGAAAAGTAATTCATTTTCTCAGATTCCTGAGCGACAAACTGTATTGTATATTACAATGTCACACTATGTGAAAAAATATTGTTTTTTTTACAATGTACCTTAATGGTGTTTTTATTAAAACAAGACAATTATTTTTAAACATGGCTTCTGGGGTTTATGGTATGTGTGTGTCATAGATAATTCCCATTCCACATCACATTCAGTTAGGCATAATACATTCCTATAGTGTTTACATGTGCACATAAGATGCACAGGCTTGGAGAGATGAGGGAGAAAAACGTTCCCTGGACTAAGTTCTGGAATAACTACATCAGTTTGTGTAAAATTGAGGGGGAGGGGGCTCTTATTTTAAGAAGTATAATTCACCTTCAACTATTCAAAATCCTTTTTTACTATCAGAATTAACTGCCTCAGCTCCTGAAATGACTTAACAGTTAACTTGTAATTTGCTGTTGAAGGCCTCATTAACATACAGTATCAAATAACATGGTGAAGTATTGAGTGTTGAGTCAAGAGGTCTTGAAGGATATTGGCAATGATAACTAGCAGAAAATGTGTGCTGAATTGTATAAAAGGTAATGCACTCACTGTCAAACAGATTAGCAAAGTTATAGGAAAGCATTTGGTCTAATCAGGAATTAAGTAATACATCTATTCACAAAAAACTGAATAACAATTTGGGATATGCTAAAACACTGATGTAAATTGTGTTTTAGTTGAGGATCCTCTGCACTAGGGTTTTTATTTCGGCAGGGCAGGGGTTAAACCGTTTTTGGAAAGGCAATTCATTATAAGACTTATTCGGTCTCCCTGGTGCAATGTTTTCCCATCTCCCTGGGGTGCGATGCGCACAGCTGCAGCCCCGGCGTTCTGAGGCACGGCCAGTGTGTGATTGTGTTTGTGTGATAGCTTTGTGCCAAGGGCAGAGGAGGGCGGTTGGGCCCAGACTGAGCGGCGCCTCAGCACACCTGGAGAAGTTCAGGTTAAATAGCTTCACATTCCTCAACACACAGCTGATTGAAACATTAACAAACAGTAATCCACGAGCCAGGCCGCAGATGGGTGGGTTGCCCTGCCAAGAAAGAGACTCTCGCTCTCGGTTATAGATTATATTCCCACACATAGTAGACCTACAGTATAAACGTGCTATTACTATATACTTTCATATAACCACGCTAAATAATTTAGACTATTTAAAATGAAATATGTGCGTAAGGTATGCTTAGCCTAATTGTGGATGAAATATGCCATGTTTTCTACTGTTATCTTTCCAATAATAATATATTCCCGTTTGAATTGACTTTTCATTCATACATTTTTTCAGAGGAAAGTTTAAGAGCCCTCTTATAGGTTACCCCACTTGGCACAGACATCAATTCAACATATATTCCACGTTGGTACAACGTACTTTCATTAAAATGACGTGGAAACAACATTGATTGAACCAGTGTGTGCCTAGTGGGTTCTGACTGGGAAGGTTTTGTAGGCTACAGATGAGGCCTACCTTACACAGTAATATAATGCAAAAAGATATGCCTTAATTCCAAACAATCACACAAAACAGAATAGCAAATTATTTTAGATTAGATCATATCTTTCCTGAATACTTTAGGTATGCATGCGTGTTGTAGCCTGTTTGTCAATGTTTTTTGGAATACCTTATAATATACCGCACCCATGTGGCTGCTTGGTGGGCTGCAGTCCACTCAAATGACATCAACTGTCTCAGTCATGTTCATGGTTAATTCACAGGCTATAAACTGGCACCAAGTGAAGGCAGCAGCAATCTGACCACAGCTGTCATATGTGTAAAACAGCCACTATGCAATGTTATTGGGATGTAGGCTACACTCTTTACAGCTCAAACAAAGATCACTCCAAAATCCTTCTTGAACAAAATAAAATGTACGCAACATGCAACAATTTCAAAGATTTTACAGAGTTACAGTTCATATAAAGAAGTCAGTTGAAATAAATTAATCAGACCCTAATCTATGAATTTCACATGACTGGGAATACAGATATAAATATATAACCAGAGGGGAAAAAAAACTCTAGACCACCTTTACTCCACACATAGAGACGCATACAAAGCTCTCCCTCGCCCTCCATTTGGCAAATCTGACCATAACTTCTTTAAAAGTAATTTCCTTTCAATCTTAAATAAACATGCCCCATTCAAAAAATACAGAACTAAGAACAGATATAGCCCCTGGTTCTCCTCAGACTTGACTGCCCTTGACCAGCACAAAAACATCCTGTGGCGTACTGCATTAGCATCAAATAGCCCCCGCGATATGCAACTTTTAAGGGAAGTTAGGAACCAATATACACAAGCAGTTAGGAAAGCAAAGGCTAACTTTTTCAAACAGAAATTTCCATCCTGTAGCACTAACTCCAAAAAGTTTTGGGACACTGTAAAGTCCATGGAAAATAAGAGCACTTCCTCCCAGCTGCCCACTGCACTGAGGCTAGGAAACACTATCACCACCGATAAATCTACAATAATCGAGAATTTCAACAAGCATTTTGCTACGGCTGGCCATGCTTTCCACCTGGCTACCACTACCCTGGCCACCAGCTCTGCACCCTCCGCTGCAACTTGCCCATGCCCCCCCGCTTCTCCTTCACACAAATCCAGACAGCTGATGTTCTGAAAGAGCTGCAAAATCTGGACCCCTACAAATCATCTGGGCTAGACAATCTGGACCCTTTCTTTCTAAAACTAGCCGCCGAAATTGTCGCAACCCCTATTACTAGCCTGTTCAACCTCTCTTTCGTAACGTCTGAGATCCCCAGAGATTGGAAAGCTGCCGCGGTCATCCCCCTCTTCAAAGGGGGTGACACTCTAGATCCAAACTGTTACAGACCCATATCCATCCTGCCCTGCCTTTCAAAAGTTTTTGAAAGCCAAGTCAACAAACAGATCACCGACCATTTCGAATCCCACCGTACCTTCTCCGCTATGCAATCCGGTTTCCGAGCTGGTCATGGGTGCACTTCAGCCACGCTCAAGGTCCTAAACGATATTATAACTGCGATTGATAATAGACAGTACTGTGCAGCCGTTTTCATTGACCTGGTCAAGGCTTTCGACTCTGTCAACCACCGCATTCTTATTGGCAGACTAAATAGCCTTGGTTTCTCAAATGACTGCCTCGCCTGGTTCACCAACTACTTCTCAGATAGAGTTCAATGTGTCAAATCGGAGGGCCTGTTGTCTGGACCTATGGCAGTCTCTATGGGGGTGCCACAGGGTTCAATTCTTGGGCCGACTCTTTTCTCTGTGTATATCAATGACGTCGCTCTTGCTGCTGGTGACTCTCAGATCCACCTCTACGCAGACGACACCATTTTGTATACATCTGGCCCTTCATTGGACACTGTGTTAACAAACCTCCAAACGAGCTTCAATGCCATACAACACTCCTTCAGTAGCCTCCAACTGCTCTTAAACACTAGTAAAACTAAATGCATGCTCTTCAACCGAATGCTGCTTGCACCCACCCACCCGACTAGAATCACTACTCTCGACGGGTCTGAACTAGAGTATGTGGACAACTACAAATATCTAGGTGTCTGGTTAGACTGTAAACTCTCCTTCCAGACTCACATTAAGAATCTCCAATCCAAAGTTAAATCTAGAATCGGTTTCCTATTTCGCAACAAAGCCTCCTTCACTCATGCTGCCAAACATGCCCTCGTAAAACTGACTATCCTACCGATCCTTGACTTCGGCGATGTCATTTACAAAATAGCCTCCAACACTCTACTCAGCAAATTGGATGTAGTCTATCACAGTGCCATCCGTTTTGTCTCCAAAGCCCCATATAATACCCACCACTGTGACCTGTACGCTCTTGTTGGCTGGTCCTCACTACATATTTGTCACCAAACCCACTGGCTCCAGGCCATCTATAAATCACTGCTAGGCAAATCCCCGCCTTATCTTAGCTCATTGGTCACCATAGCAACACCCACCCGTAGTCTGCGCTCCAGCAGGTATATCTCACTGGTCATCCCCAAAGCCAACACCTCCTTTGGCCGCAATTCCTTCCAGTTCTCTGCTGCCAATGACTGGAACAAATTGCAAAAATCTCTGAAGCTGGAGACACTTATCTCCCTCACTAACTTTAAGCATCAGTTGTCAGAGCACCTTACCGATCACTGCCACTGTACACAGCCCATCTGAAATTAGCCCGCCCAACTACCTCATCCCTATATTGTTATTTATTTTGCTCATTTGTACCCCAGTATCTCTATTTGCACATCATCTCTTGCACATCTATCATTCCAGTGTTAATACTAATTGTAATTATTTTGCACTATAGCCTATTTATTGCCTTACCTCCATAACTTGCTACATTTGCACACACTGTATATATATGTATTTCTGTTGTATTTTTGACTTTGTTTTGTTTTACCCCATATGTAACTCTGTGTTGTTGTTTTTATCGCACTGCTTTGCTTTATCTTGGCCAGGTCGCAGTTGTAAATGAGAACTTGTTCTCAACTGGTTTACCTGGTTAAATAAAGGTGAAATAAAATAAAATAAAAAAATAAATAACTATATCCTCCCGATTCCTGCTTATAAGCAAAAACTAAAGCAGGAAGCACCAGTGACTCGGTTAATAAAAAAAGTGGTCAGATGACGCAGATGCTAAGCTACAGGACTGTTTTGCTAGCACAGACTGGAACATGTTCCGGGATTCTTCAGATAGCATTGAGGAGTACACCACCTCAGTCACTGGCTTCATCAATAAGTGCATCGATGACGTCGTCCCCACAGTGACCGTACGTACATACCCCAACCAGAAGCCATGGATTACAGGCAACATCCACACTGAGCTAAAGGGTAGAGCGGGACTCTAACCCGGACGCTTATAAGAAATCCCGCTATGCCCTCCGACAAACCATCAAACAGGCAAAGAGTCAATACAGGACTAAGATTGAATTGTACTACACCGGCTCTGACGCTCATCGGATGTGGCAGGGCTTGAGAACTATTACAGACTACAAAGGGAAGCACAGCCGCGAGCTGCCCAGTGACACAAGCCTACCAAACGAGCTAAACCGAAGCAACACTGAAGCATGCATGAGAGCACCAGCTGTTCTGGATGACTACGTGATCACGCTCTCCGTAGCCGATGTGAGTAAGACTTTTAAGCAGGTCAACATTCACAAGGCCGCAGGGCCAGACGGATTACCAGGAAGTGTACTCCGAGCATGTGCTGACCAACTGGCAAGTGTCTTCACTGACATTTTCAACATGTCCCTGACTGAGTCTGTAATACAAACATGTTTCAAGCAGACCACCATAGTCCCCGTGCCCAAGGACACTAAGATAACCTGCCTAAATGACTACCGACCAGTAGTACTGACGTCTGTAGCCATGAAGTGCTTTGAAAGGCTGGTCATGGCTCACATCAACACCATTATCCCAGAAACCCTAGACCCACTCCAATTTGCATACCACCCAAACAGATCCACAGATGATGCAATCTCTATTGCACTCCACACTGCCCTTTTCACCTGGACAATAGGAACACCTACGTGAGAATGCTATTATTCATTGACTACAGCTCAGCGTTCAACACCATAGTGCCCTCAAAGCTCATCACTAAGCTAAGGATCTTGGGACTAAACAACTCCCTCTGCAACTGGATCCTGGACTTCCTGATGGGCTGCCCCCAGGTGGTAAGGGTAGGTAACAACCCATCTGCCACGCTGATCCTCAACACGGGGGCCCCTCAGGGGTGCGTGCTCAGTCCCCTCCTGTACTCCCTGTTCACCCATGACTGCATGGCCAGGTACGACTCTAACACCATCATTAAGTTTGCCGACGACACAACAGTGGTAGGCCTGATCACCGACAACGATGAGACAGCCTATAGGGAGGAGGTCAGAGACCTGGCCGTGTGGTGCCAGAATAACAACCTCTCCCTCAACGTGACCAAGACAAAGGAGATGATTGTGGACTACAGGAAAAAAAAGAGGACTGAGCACGCCCCCATTCTCATCGATGGGGCTGTAGTGGAACAGGTTGAGAGCTTCAAGTTCCTTGGTGTCCACATCACCAACGAACTATCATGGTCCAAACACACCAAGACAGTCGTGAAGAAGGCACGACAAAGCCTATTCCCCCTCATAAGCCTATTCCCCCTCAGGAGACTGAAAAGATTTGGCATGGGTCCTCAGATCCTCAAAAAGTTCTACAGCTGCACCATCGAGAGCATCCTGACTGGTTGCATCACCGCCTGGTATGAAAACTGCTCGGCCTCCGACCGCAAGGCACTACAGAGGGTAGTGCGTACGGCCCAGTACATCACTGGGGCCAAGCTTCCTGCCATCCAGGACCTCTATACCAGGCGGTGTCAGAGGAAGGCCCTCAAAATTGTCAAAGACTCCAGCCACCCTAGTCAGACTGTTCTCTCTGCTACCGCACGGCAAGCGGTACCAGAGCGCCAAGTCTAGGTCCAAAAGGCTTCTCAACAGCTTCTACCCCCAAGCCATAAGACTCCTGAACAGCTAATCATGGCTACCCGGACTATTTGCACCCCCACCCCATCTTTTTACGCTGCTGCTACTCTGTTAATTATTTATGCATAGTCACTAACTCTACCCACATGTACATATTACCTCAACTAGCCGGTACCCCCCTGTATATAGCCTCCCTACTGTTATTTTATTTTACTTCTGCTCTTTTTTTCTCAACACTTTTTGTTGTTGTTTTATTTTACTTTTTTATTAAGAAATAAATGCACTGTTGGTTAAGGGCTGTAAGTAAGCATTTCACGGTAATGTCTACACCTGTTGTATTCGGCGCATGCGGCATATAAAATTTGATTTGATTTGAGATATGCATCTGTTGGTCACAGATAACTTTTTTTAAAAGGTAGGGGCGGGATCAGAAAACCAGTCAGTATCTGGTGTGACCACCATTTGCCTCATGCAGCGCGACACATCTCCTTCGCATAGAGTTGATCAGGCTGTTGATTGTGGCCTGTGGAATATTGTCCCACTCCTTTTCAATGGCTTTGCTTAGTTGCTGGATATTTGCGCGAACTGGAACACGCTGTCGTACACGTTGATCCAGAGCATCCCAAACATGCTCAATGGGTGACAATGTCTGGTGAGTACAGGCCATGGAAGAACTGGGACATTTTCAGCTTACAGAAATTGTGTACAGATCCTTGCGACATGGGGCCGTGCATTGTGCTGAAACATGAGGTGATGGCGGCGGATGAATGGCACGACAATGGGCCTCAGGATCTCCTCATGGTATCTCTGTACATTCAAATTGCCATCGACAAAATGCAATTGTGTTCGTAGTCCGTAGCTTATGCCTGCCTATATCATAACCCCACTGCCACCATGGGGCACTCTGTTCACAATGTCAACATCAGCAAACCGCTCGCCCACAAGACGCCATACACGTGGTCTGTGGTTGTGAGGCCAGCTGGATGTACTGCCAAATTCTCTAAAACGACGTTGGAGGCAGCTTATGGTAGAGAAATTAACATTCAATTCTCTGGCAACAGCTCCGGTGGACATTCCTGCAGTCAGCATGCAAATTGCACGCTCCCTCAAAACCTGAAACATCTGTGGCATTGTGTTGTGTGACAAAACTGCACATTTTAGAGTGGCCTTCTATTGTCCCCAGCACAAGGTGCACCTGTGTAATGATCATGCCGTTTAATCAGCTTCTTGATATGCCAAACCTGTCAGGTGGATGGATTATCTTGGCAAAGGGGAAAAGCTCACTAACAGGGATGTAAACACATTTTTGCACCAAATTTGAGAGAAATATACTTTTTGTGCATATGGAACATTTCTGGGATCTTTTATTTCAGCTCATGAAACCAACACAATTAGTGAAAAAAATATCAGAATTGGGCTGCCTGTCTAAACGCAGCCTAAATGAGGCATTACTTACATAGGCTCATAGATCCATTGGTAGAGCAGTAGGCCATTTAAGATGAATCTCCATCACACTCTGTTCTTGGCAGTCTTTTCCAGCTCACTCCACCCTATGAAAGTTATTGGTGTCCGTCTCAAGATCCAGAGATGAGCCATGCCTCATTAGACAACCCTAAATTCCTCTTGATTAATAAATTGTGGACAAAAGACAAAATGTTGGAGCCATGAGTGTTTAAATAGAAATTTGTATTTACATCAATATCAACATCAGTTAGTGCTAGCTGGCCGGGTTCCTTGGGACGTCACTAACCATAACCCTTATCCAACCATTTAAAATTTCAACTTCAATGGGGGTAGAGATGTCCCAAGGATCCAGGATAGCATGGCCCTATCAACATCGAGACAAAAACTGTTGGAATATACATCCTGTAAAACAAAGGAAAACTACAAAAGTTAGCATACCCAGGTGAATAGATCCTTTGTTTTTGACTTCAATGAATTTCTACATAGGTAATTTCATGAAGTAATTAAAAACAGGACAAAACCGAATGTTACTTTCGGAAAAAACATATGCCTTTCATTCTGTTGCATTTCACTGCAAAGAGCGTCGCCAGTCACTGAATCACCCATCCACACATTACTGCTAGCTACCCACTGGCTTCTGAACAACAGTACTCATTGCCCTATGCTATCAGTACAAAATCATAATATGCATTTTATAAATTCATGATATGACGATATGTACCCAGTTACTGTCTGCATATACAACACATAGATGAAAATGTACACTGTCAAAAACTATACAAAGAACTGGAAAAATATCTTTGGATTGCGCAAGGTTTAAGGTAGATTTCTTGGAGTCAAGAGTAAGAGTCAAAGGAAATGAGGAAATAAAAAACACTAGCGAGAGCAAGGAAAGAAAGGAAGAACTACTTTACGAACAGTCCCTTGTCAATAACGCCACCCCATCTTTTTCTATAACATTCATACACACACTCCAACACAGCAGCTTGCTAGACATCTCTGCTCATTTAAGAGACGGTCCTTTCTTCATTCACTGCAATCCGGTGTTTGTTTCCCTCAAACAGTTTCATCATTTCAAAAGCTCCAAACTGTCAACACACCACATCAAAATAAAAGTGCTTCTAAAAAGAAACACATGGCTGTTATCACTTAGAAGAAACCCATGGCTGTTATCACTTAGAAGAAACCCATGGCTGTTATCACTTAGAAGAAACCCATGGCTGTTATCACTTAGAAGAAACATGTTTAGAGGACATGTGGAAATGACAAAGTGGAAAGTGGGAAACCCACACACGCTCACTCATCAGTCCAAAACGTTCAAATAAACTGCAAACTAAAACGGTATTGACCTTGAAGACAAATATACACAAAATACACACATTTGACCAAGTCTCATACTCTGTGCAAAAAAAGTGATCTATAAAAAGCATGTAAGATACTTTCGTAGCATATTTACAATTCATATTCACATAGAAGAAATGCCATTAATACTGCAGTACCGTTTATTTATGAGTTTATGACGCTCAGTTTCCATCTAAAGCATAGAGGAAAGTTGTATTGCTTGAATCTGCATAATATAGAAATAACCTGTGCTTACAGCTCCCCAAATTTATAAAAAAAAAATTAAATACAAAATAGAGGCGCATATCCAAAGGATAAAAGGAAAATAAAATCAATGCTGTGAATGCATTGAATCTCTAGTAAGGCTGTAATGACTAAGAAATATTGCAACAATCCTTTTACATAGAAGCCCTCTGATAAAGTGCAGCCATAGCTAGTTGTACCGTATCCCATCCTGTTTCAAATAGATTATGTTTCCCTGCACACACGATGCGGCCTCCTCTGGTGTAGCAGACAGGACGTCGATCACACTCCCACAGGTCAAAAGAAGAAAAAGCAGGGCCTCTTCTTGAACTAAGTCCCACACACTCCAGCCAGAGAGAGGCAAGCCTACAAAGGGAGGCTGCATTAGATATGAGGTGTGTCTTTATTCCAGAGTCTCTCACTGTGTAGTCGGTTTGTTTTCACTGTGGCTTATGAGTGTCCTCCACACGCAAGCCAGAGAACAGCGGAGGGAGAAGATCTTGGGGCTGTGTCCGGTGACCCCTAGACATCCCTTCTCCCACCCACACTGCAGCCACAAAGGTGGGGCACTGCAGTCTTTGCTGTCCTCCTGGTGAGGGCTCCTAAAGATTACATACGTTTTCAGCAATATTTCTGTAAATGACAAAATGGATGGACAGATGTTACAATAAATCCACACTGTTCAGGCTGAGCTATCAAATCACTACCTGGAAGTTATTACACTTTTATAACTATTTTTTTAAATTAACAAATGACAAACTATCTACCTGTTCAGGTCCCATTGGCATTCGGCCCATTCCCATGGAGTTCATGCCCATTTGCCCCTGCATCTGGCCCATCTGTGCTCCACCAGCACCACTGACCGGGCCTGGCCCGCCCATGGAGCCATTCATCATCATGGGCCCCCCAAACTGGCCTGGGTTCCCCTGCTGGGTGAACTGCTGCTGGGGGTACGAGCTGAAACACAGAGGGGTATAAAGAACAGAGTAGAGAAGATCGAGATAGAACAGGAAGTAATGTTTTTTTTTTGGCCATTATAATCAGCGTATCAGACATACTTGTTCCGTGGAATTCCACCCTGTCCACCCTGTGGCCAGCCTTTCATGTCTGCTGACTGGTACATGGGGCCACCCTGGGGGTGGTGTTGCATCATGGGATTCTGAGGCCCTCCCACGCGACCTGGCATCATGTTGCTGGGCGGGCTGCTGCCTGCGCCTACAAACGAGGGTTCCCCCTGCTGGCTCATTCCTGTAAGCACAGCCAGAGACAGGTCTTAGAATTAACAATGCATACTTGTAATAATGCGTTAGAAATAGCAGTAAGAAAGAGAGGACAGTTAACATTACAACCCCTATGGATGGAAAAACTCCTGGTCAGAAGGTTATGAATGGGAAAGGGAGTTGGGACCGGAGTATAGAGCCTTCTATTTTAGAGAATAGTCAATGGAGGAGATGCATCAAGGCTAGTAAATAAATGGAAATGTATCTGGGTCAGATAGCTCACCATAGTTTCCGCCGTAGTTGAACTGCTGCTGTCCTGGCTGGTTCATGGGGGGTCCTGCCATTGGGTTGTCCATGCCTACAGAGGCTGTGATGTTAGGTGGGGGGCTGAAGCCTCCTGTTGCAGCCTGTTGCTGCTGCTGCATTAGCATCATCATCCGCTGTCTCCTCATCTGTAGTGTCATCATCTCTCTGCTGCGCTGAGCCATCATCTGAGCATTCAGGAAGCCAGGCTAACCAAGCAGACAGGGGAAAACACTGATATACGACTGCAAGTACTACATGGCAACAGGATGGGTTTAATCAGTGTGTGTGTGAGGTGGTCTGCCCTACCAGATGTTGATTTTATGGAACATGACGTGGGAGTCGCAACCCCTATTACTAGCCTGTTCAACCTCTCTTTCGTAACGTCTGAGATCCCCAGAGATTGGAAAGCTGCCGCGGTCATCCCCCTCTTCAAAGGGGGTGACACTCTAGATCCAAACTGTTACAGACCCATATCCATCCTGCCCTGCCTTTCAAAAGTTTTTGAAAGCCAAGTCAACAAACAGATCACCGACCATTTCGAATCCCACCGTACCTTCTCCGCTATGCAATCCGGTTTCCGAGCTGGTCATGGGTGCACTTCAGCCACGCTCAAGGTCCTAAACGATATTATAACTGCGATTGATAATAGACAGTACTGTGCAGCCGTTTTCATTGACCTGGTCAAGGCTTTCGACTCTGTCAACCACCGCATTCTTATTGGCAGACTAAATAGCCTTGGTTTCTCAAATGACTGCCTCGCCTGGTTCACCAACTACTTCTCAGATAGAGTTCAATGTGTCAAATCGGAGGGCCTGTTGTCTGGACCTATGGCAGTCTCTATGGGGGTGCCACAGGGTTCAATTCTTGGGCCGACTCTTTTCTCTGTGTATATCAATGACGTCGCTCTTGCTGCTGGTGACTCTCAGATCCACCTCTACGCAGACGACACCATTTTGTATACATCTGGCCCTTCATTGGACACTGTTAACAAACCTCCAAACGAGCTTCAATGCCATACAACACTCCTTCAGTAGCCTCCAACTGCTCTTAAACACTAGTAAAACTAAATGCATGCTCTTCAACCGAATGCTGCTTGCACCCACCCACCCGACTAGAATCACTACTCTCGACGGGTCTGAACTAGAGTATGTGGACAACTACAAATATCTAGGTGTCTGGTTAGACTGTAAACTCTCCTTCCAGACTCACATTAAGAATCTCCAATCCAAAGTTAAATCTAGAATCGGTTTCCTATTTCGCAACAAAGCCTCCTTCACTCATGCTGCCAAACATGCCCTCGTAAAACTGACTATCCTACCGATCCTTGACTTCGGCGATGTCATTTACAAAATAGCCTCCAACACTCTACTCAGCAAATTGGATGTAGTCTATCACAGTGCCATCCGTTTTGTCTCCAAAGCCCTTACCGATCACTGCACCTGTACACAGCCCATCTGAAATTAGCCCGCCCAACTACCTCATCCCTATATTGTTATTTATTTTGCTCATTTGCACCCCAGTATCTCTATTTGCACATCATCTCTTGCACATCTATCATTCCAGTGTTAATACTAATTGTAATTATTTTGCACTATAGCCTATTTATTGCCTTACCTCCATAACTTGCTACATTTGCACACACTGTATATATATTTTCTGTTGTATTTTTGACTTTATGTTTTGTTTTACCCCATATGTAACTCGGTGTTGTTGTTTTTATCGCACTGCTTTGCTTTATCTTGGCCAGGTCGCAGGTGTAAATGAGAACTTGTTCTCAACTGGCTTACCTGGTTAAATAAAGGTAAAAAAAAAAAAAAGGGGTATGACTACCTACCTGACTCCCCATACTGGGCTGCATCACAGGCCGCATCGCAGGGTTTCCTGTAGGGGTATTCTCCATCTTGATGCCCATGCCCTGACGGGTCTGGTTCATGAACTACAGAGGGAGAGAATAAAGTTAGTCACATTTGCCATCCATATAGGTGATCCACTTGCCTGCTTTCATATGTGCCTCTACATCTAGACATCACAATCAAATGTAGCCTCTTCTGCAACTTTGAAGTGATGTGTGTCTTATGCTCGTACCTGCTGGCCCTGTAACCTCTGCACCAGCTGCTCTCTAAGGGGCTTGATGGCGCTCATCATGCGGGGTCTCATGTTGGCGCGGGGGTGACCCATCCCCCCCATGCCAGGGAAGCCCCCTGAGCCTGCCTGGCCCGCCATCTGGTTCACCACGGGGTTGAAACCAGCAGGGGACTGGCCCTGCATGGGGTTACCCCCATAGACTGACTGCATGCCCATGGAGGGGGGTCCTGGGTACCCCTGGCCATACATGGGCTTCTGCTCTATCCCCATGGAGGTGTCCGGTCCTGGGCCAGGGAAAGGCTCTGATGGGGGCCTCTGCCCCGGACCTGGCTGCTGCTCTGGACCATGAGTCTGGGAGGGAGAGAGAGAGGTTAGACATGGTCAATATAACAGTGTGATTCTTATCACATGGTTTTATAGGGACTGTAAATAGAGGACTCAGCTCCATGTTATCTGGATGTCCTCATAAGGTACCTGTCCTACGAGGTCGGGGATGCCCAGGGCCCGGTCAATCTCCTCCAGGGCAATAACATCAGTGTTGTTGAGCAGAGAGTCCAGCTGGTCCAGCAGCGCCAGCTCATCATTCTGCCCCTGGCTGGTGGAGGGCGGAACCAGGAGCTCATCCAGGGGGTTCCCAAACTGACGCCTGGTACACAACAAGGAAGGGGGATTAGTACAGTACATGCACCAGTTGTACTGTATACAGAGGAGCCAATGCACTCCAGACCTAATGATGCTAATGATGTTTGGGTTAATAGGAGACAGAGCGAACAGATGGGGCGGGGGGAACTGAATGAGGGAGACAGTGAGTGTGTATAAATGTGTTTATGATTAAGAAGGTTATTCACCTATTTGTGTTAGTGGGTGGTCTGTCCATTCCCATGGCACTGTCAGGCCAGGAGGGGGACTGAGGTGGAGGACCCTGCCCACTGAAGGGACTCATCCCCATATTCACCTCACTGGAACCTACAGAGAAAGTAGAATTCAGCATGAACCAATCATACATACACAAACATGAAGAACACGCATACAGTTGGTCATAAATACTCAACCAAACTACATGTAATATTCACTCACCCCGCCCACACACACTACATACCAATTTCCATGAGTTGCTGCTGCAGCATAGACCTGGTGTTGCCAGGTAAACTATTGGACCGGTTGACCAAGGGGCCTCCCATCATGCCCTTGGAGTTGAAGTCCATCCCTGGCCGGCCAATCGAGGGGTGTCCTGGTGCCCCCACAGGACTGCCACTGGACCTGGTCATCCCCCAGTCACCTTGCCCTGCCATGGAGGGCCGCTGTGGCATCCCCATAGCCCTGTTCATACCTCCTAGGGAACACACATAAATAGTGCGGTTATGATCCATGAACTAAATACATCTAACTGTAGTACTAAACAGCAGTGCTGTCATTGGAGTGTAATAAGGAGAGGCAAGAAAGGTCACTAGATTGAGAGGGAAAGGGGCAAAATCCATGTGCTGAAACCAAATCAACCCAACCCCAAAGTAAGTGAGTAAGTTACTTGTGGCGGCACCGGCCCGTGGTGGACACACACCCATGCCTCCAGGTCCTGGAAAACCGATGGTCATGCCTGGCCGAATGGGGGCCTCCATGTTCTCCAGTTTGATGAGGGTGGGGCAGGGGACGTTCCTCCTCCCTGCCAGGCCTCCACCACCACCCAGGGGCCGAGCTTCCACTGACAGAGCCCTCTGGAGGGGCCCACGCTGGGCAGACATCATGGCTCCTCTCTCCCCATCTGGAACAGACAGAAGGGTCAGTACAGGCCAAGGACAAACCCTCTACATATAGTAAGGATGTATGGTTTGCTGCATAATAGTTATTTTAAATGGACAACATATTAGCACTTCTGGAATGATCTATTCAAAATTCTAATTAGCATCCACTCATGCTAGTTTACCATGCAAACTTTCTGGGCCATTTCCCTGCTGGTTTCCCACTTCTTTTCCTGCTCTGGAGTCTGGTTTGGGATAAAACCTGGAGCTGGAGTTCCTGCAGCCTCCAAGAATTGTCTCCAGGGTTTCCAACTGGGAAGGAAAACAAACAAATGTTACTGTTAGTTAACAAGCTGCTCTTTGCTGAATAAATAATATAAAATTAATTAACCGTAGGCACAATGTCCCACCCTACCTCATCAGGTGGTTCAGTCTTGACCTTCCCCACCATGGGGTTGGGTTCAGAGGTTGTGACCCCTGAGGCTCCCCTCCCCTCTAACTCATCCAGCTTTGGCTTGACATCACCCCTTGACATCACCCCTTGCCCTTTGGAGTCGTCCTTGTTGAGGAGGTAGTGGAGGAGGGCGTGGGTCTTCTCCTTCTTGGGGCTGTGCTGCTCTTGCTTCATCTCAGCCCTCCTCGGCCCTGGTCCCAGTCCTGGGCCTCCTGGCCCAGCCTCTGGACCACCACCATCTGTGACCTTCCCCGTGGCCTCAGCTGTGATGCGGGCCACCTCATCTGGGGTGTTCCCATTCTGCAGCAGCTTGTGGAGGATCTTGTGCTTCTCCTGCAGGGACTGGTTGGCAAAGTGTGCTGCTGCAGCCCCTGCTCCTAGGCCTTGCTGTCCCACTGCAGCAGTGGAGGACACGCCCGTGGAGGAGGGGCTGATCATACCCCCCATGCTCTCCTTGGCCTCAGAGCCCATGGGGGTGGTGCCAGGGCCGGCCTGGGGATTAGGGGGCACCAGCTCCTCTGTAGGGGAGGTGAGGAGCTGCAGGAGCTTCTTATGGCCCCCCTTGTTGTCAGGGCCCCGTCGGTTGGCTTCTCCCCAGGCTGGGCCCTCCCTGTTGGCCTGGATGTCTGTGGTCCCCTCTGTAGTGGGGGTGTGTTGCTGCTGCTCCCCTCCACTGGCCAGTGAGCTACCCGGGCTGTTGGAGTCTAAAATGCCTGGTTTACAGAGCCCGCCCTGCCCCTGGCTCTGTCCCTGCTGGGTGGAGTTGATGCTTGGGGAGCTGTCAGGCTTGTGTGCGGGGGGAGAGGTGAGTGCTGGTAGAGAGGTGCCCACCCCCTCACTGATGGCCTGGAGGGCATTTAGGGAGCTGCTGGAGAAACCGGTGCTCCCTCCTGACCCCCCTGGGTGACTCGAGCTCATGGGAGAGTGCATACCTCCTGGAGAGAAGGGGCTAGCACACATTTTGGGGCTCCCCCTTACTCTAGGGGAGCCCATGATGTTCTGCTGGGAGGCATTCATACCTGGACTGCCCTGGGGGGGGCTAGTCATGGCCCCCATTCCGTACCCAGCACCATGGAACGGGGCCTGCTGCTGCTGAGGATGTTGATGCTGCTGATGCATTCCAGGGAGGCTCATCTGACGACTCTGGTTCATTCGATTTATCTGGTTAATCTGACTCATAGAATTCATCTGGTTCATTGAATTCATCTGAGAGTTCATTGGATGAATGGAGTTTGTTTGATTAATGGAATTCGTCGGACTCATATTGTTCAATGGGTGCATTGAATTCATTTGAGAGTTCATTTGATGCATCGAAGAGTTCATTTGATGCATCGAAGAGTTCATTTGATGCATCGAAGGGTTCATTTGATTCATCTGGTGCATCGCGTTAGTCTGATTAGTCTGATTCATGGAGTTCATCCTGTTGCCCGCTGCATACGGGGGGCCGCCTCTCTGACCCATGTGCCCCTGCTCTGCCCCCATGCCGTAACCCCTGTTCATGACACCCATGCCCCCTCCAGGAGCCATGTTCATCTGGGTGTTGGGATTGGTGAGGCCCATGCCCTGTGGCCTCATCACACCCCCATGGTTGGTTTGGTAGCCATTCTGCTCCCTGACAG
This sequence comes from Coregonus clupeaformis, assembly GCF_020615455.1. NCBI lineage: Eukaryota > Metazoa > Chordata > Actinopteri > Salmoniformes > Salmonidae > Coregonus > Coregonus clupeaformis. The sequence continues at coordinate 30,819,914 of NC_059201.1, read as the reverse complement.
AGAGAAGGAGAATGAGGGGTGAGGAGTGGAAAACACTATACTGTACTTATTGTATCTACTATACAGTAAAAACCTAAATCTGATCTACTACAACTGGACATAGAAAACAGTCAAATCCTACACTGAGTGGGTGATGGTGATGCCATGGCTCTGAGCACTCCAAGCTGACAGACTAACCTCTGTAGCAGGTGGGTAGAAAGGAAGGTGGGTGGCTCATTGGAGGCGTGGTTACGACACAGTTCGCTCCTGGTCTGAGCAGTGACCGGGGTGCCGTCGGAGAGAGAGAACCGGTAAGATGGCGTCTCGGCACGGCCATGCAGAAAGGCTGGAGAGGAGAGAGGGAGAAAACCATGACGACAGAGACAATGAGACTGACCAACCAACATGCTTATCACCTAATAGTAGCCTTTGTTATAAATTAGGAGCAGAGATGCTTTGTACTTGTGCATTTATAGCTCAGTATCAAGGTGAGACATTGGTGAGAAGATGATTATATTGCAGGGAGCATGGAGCCAGAAGAGTTTAGCAGAGAGAGACGTACCCTCCTGGTAGTGGCGTTTAAAGGACCAGGGCTGGCCCTCACTGTGATGGAGGAACATCTGCATGCAGCGCCTCACCAGGTCCTCCCAGCCTGGATGCATGGTGGTGTGGAGAGAACTCTGCTGTTCGATCTCTATCAGTTTTCCTATCAGACAACACAACCACACACAGGGCATGGGTCACATACATGGCAACTGTATTCTTATTTAATTTTGACTCTCTCTACACAGTTGAAGTCGGAAGTTTACATACACTTAGGTTGGAGTCATTAAAACTTGTTTTTCAACCACTCCACAAATGTCTTGTTAACAAACTATAGTTTTGGCAAGTCGGTTAGGACATCTACTTTGTGCATGACAAAAGTATTTTTTCCAACAATTGTTTGTTTACAGACAGATTATTTCACTTATAATTCACTGTATCACAATTCCAGTGGGTCAGAAGTTTACATACACTAAGTTGACTGTGCCTTTAAACAGCTTGGAAAATTCCAGAAAATTATGTCATGGCTTTAGAAGCTTCTGATAGGCCAATTGACATCATTTGAGTCAATTGGAGGTGTACCTGTGGATGTATTTCAAGGCCTACCTTCAAACTCAGTGCCTCTTTGCTTGACATCATGGGAAAATCAAAAGAAATCAGCCAACACCGCAGAAAATAAATGGTAGACCTCCACAAGTCTGGTTCATCCTTGAGAGGAATTTCCAAACGCCTGAAGGTACCACTTTCATCTGTACAAACAATAGTACGCAAATATAAACACCATGGGACCACGCAGCCGTCATACCACTCAGGAAGGAGACACGTTCTGTCTCCTAGAGATTAGCGTACTTTGGTGCAAAAGGTGCAAATCAATCCCAGAACAACAGCAAAGGACGTTGTGATGATACTGGAGGAAAAAGGTACAAAAGTATCTATATCCACAGTAAAACGAGTCCTATATCGACATAACCTGAAAGGCCGCACAGCAAGGAAGAAGCCACTGCTCCAAAACCGCCATAAAAAAAGCCAGACTACGGTTTGCAATTGCAGATGGGGACAAAGATCATACTTTTTGGAGAAATGTCCTCTGGTCTGATGAAACAAAAATAGAACTGTTTGGCCATAATGACCATCGTTATGTTTGGAGGAAAAAGGGGGTGCTTGCAAGCCGAAGAACACCATCCCAACCGTGAAGCATGGGGGAGGCAGCATCATGCTGTGGGGGTGCTTTGCTGCAGGAGGGACTGGTGCACTTCACAAAATAGATGGCATCATGAGGAAGGAAAATTATGTGGATATATTGAAGCAACATCTCAAGACATCAGTCAGGAAGTTAATGCTTGGTTGCAAATGGATCTTCCAAATGGACAATAACCTCAAGCATACTTCCAAAGTTGTGGCAAAATGGCTTAAGGACAACAAAGTCAAGGTATTGGAGTGGCCATCACAAAGCCCTGACCACAGTCCTACAGAACATGTGTGGGCAGAACTGAACAAGCGTGTGCGACCAAGGAGGCCTACAAATCTGACTCAGTTACACCAGCTCTGTCAGGAGGAATGGGCCAAAATTCACCCAACTTATTGTGGGAAGCTTGTGGAAGACTACCCGAAACGTTTGACCCAAGTTAAAAAATTTAAAGGCAATGCTGCCAAATACTAATTGAGTGTATGTAAACTACCTGATCCACTGGGAATGTGATGAAAGAAATAAAAGCTGAAATAAATCATTCTCTCTACTATTATTCTGACATTTCACATTCTTACAATAAAGGGGTGATCCTAACTGACCTAAGACAGGACATTTTTACTAGGATTAAATGTCAGGAATTGTGAAAAACTTAGTTTAAATGTATTTGGCTAAGGTGTACGTAAACTTCCGACTTCAACTGTATGTGTCCCTGACTCAAATTCATGTTCTAAACTGTATAGTCCTAAAATTATGCAGCTCAATAGACAATCTCAACAGTTTGAGACTGTTATGTTACTCAGATTGAACGAATGGAACAAGCATTTGAATAGAAAATGAACATGTGAATGTAGTTTGTTTAAAGTCATCTCACCTGAGAGCTCATGGCGGGTGCTGAACCTCTCGCTCCTCTCAATTGCATTGACGCGACGGGCCACACAGATCATACACGACTGCAGGTCTGGACATACACAGCCACAGTGGACACAGCCCAGTCAGTATACACAATCATTCTCTAAATTAACCTACACTACCGGTCAAAAGTTTTAGAATCCCTACTCATTCAAGGGTTTTTCTTTATTTTTACTATTTTCTACATTGTAGGATAATAGTGAAGACATCAAAACTATTAAATAACACATATGGAATCATGTAGTAACCAAAAAAAAGTGTTAAATCAAAATATATTTTATATTCTTCAAATAGCCACCCTTTGCCTTGACAGCTTTGCACACTTGGGGCATTCTCTCAACCAGCTTCACCTGGAATGCTTTTCCAACAGTCTTGAAGGAGTTCCCACATATGCTGAGCACTTGTTGGCTGCTTTTCCTTCTCTCTGCGGTCCGACTCATCCCAAACCATCTCAATTTGGTTGAGGTCGGGGGATTGTGGAGGCCAGGTCATCTGATGCAGCACTCCATCACTCTCCTTCCTGGTAAAATAGCCCTTACACAGCCTGGAGGTGTGTTGGGTCATTGTCCTGTTGAAAAACAGATGATAGTCCCACTAAGCCCAAACCAGATGGGATGGCGTATCGCTGCAGAATGCTGTGGTAGCCATGCTGATTAAGTGTGCCTTGAATTCTAAATAAATCATAGACAGTGTCACCAGCAAAGCACCCCCACACCATAACACCTCCTCCATTCTTTACGGTGGGAAATACACATGTGGAGATCATCCGTTCACACACACCGCGTCTCACAAAGACAAGGCGGTTGGAACCACAAATCTCAAATTTTGACTCCAGACCAAAAGGACACATTTCCACCGGTCTAATGTCCATTGCTCTTGTTTCTTGGCCCAAGCAAGTCTCTTCTTATTATTGGTGTCCTTTAGTAGTGGTTTCTTTGCAGCAATTCGACCATGAAGGCCTGATTCACACAGTCTCATCTGAACAGTTGATGTTGAGATGTGTCTGTTACTTGAACTTGTGAAGCATTTATTTGGGCTGCAATTTCTGAGGCTGGTAACTCTAATGCACTTATCCTCTGCAGCAGAGGTAACTCTGGGTCTTCCATTCCTGTGGCGGTCCTCATGAGAGCCAGTTTCATCATAGCGCTTGATGGTTTTTACGTATTGACTGACCTTCATGTCTTAAAGTAATGATGGACTGTCGTTTCTCTTTGCTTACTTGAGCTGTTCTTGCTATAACATGGACTTGGTCTTTTACCAAATAGGGCTATCTTCTGTATACCCCCCCCTACCTTGTCACAACACAACTGATTGGCTCAAACGCATTAAGGAGGAAAGAAATTCCACAAATTAACTTTTAAGAAGGCACACCTGTTAATTGAAATGCATTCCAGGTGACTACCTCATGAAGCTGGTTGAGAGAATGCCAAGAGTGTGCAAAGCGGTCATCAAGGCAAAGGGTGGCTATTTGAAGAATCTCAAATATAAAATGTATTTTGATTTGTTTAACACTTGTTTGGTTACTACATAATTCCATATGTGTTATTTAATCGTTTTGATGTATTCACTATTATTCTACAATGTAGAAAATAGTAAAAATAAAGAAAAACCCTTGAATGAGTAGGTGTTCTAAAACCTTTGACCGGTAGTGTATATCAGGCTCTACAACACTTCTGTCCCAGTTCCCATAATACATTTACAGAAAGTCAATGTGAGGAGTACAGGTCTGCATCATAAATAGAAAAGACACATCTAACTGTTACACATGATTGAGGATGTCCTGCCCTGCCCCTAGCCCCCTACCTTCTCCTTCCTCCATCATGGCACGGGGCTGGGTCAGGGCGAAGCACTGCATGGTCTCGTAGCGCTGCCTGTTGGGACCCTCAGACTGCCCATGGTTCTGTCCGTGACCGTCCTTCACCAGCATACGGCAGTTAAAGGTGTGGCTCTTCTGCCGCAGTGCCTCTCCTCCCCATGACCCACCATTGGGAGCTGGATGAGACAAGGGGACACAATAATTACTATTATGCTGTAAGAATTACTTTAATGCCGTTCTGCAGTATCCCTAAATAAATAAAAAAAGTGTGTCTCGCACCGTTGTTCTTGGGCAGGTTCTTGTGCAGCTCCTCCCTGTCATCCTCATGGAGGATGTTGTAGACAGTGGTGTTGATGAGCTCCTCCTGTTTGTACTGCAGGTACTGGGTCACGTTGTCAGACACAAACACTATGCTGCCCTCCCGGTTCACCACAAACAGAAACCCATCCAGGGCCTGAGCCAGAGGAGGAGGGAGGAACAGGGGGAGGATAATTGAATTGTTTGTGTCAATAACTATCAATACTAATGTTTGTGACCAGCTGCACCCCTGTACATACAAGAGCTGTTCACGGTCTTGTATGTCACCGATTCAACATAAGGAGGTGAACATAATTCCACTGCCCTTTGACCCCCACCCTGTCCCCAGGCTAACCTGTAGCAGCAGCGGTCCCAGATGGTCCTTGTCAATGACCCCTTGACCGGTGGAGGACACATCTGCCTTCTGGACATCGTCATCGCTGCACGAACTCTTCCCTGCAGAGGGACAAGGACCCACAGTCACTTCACAGTAGATAAGGTCAATCCAGTTATTATAGTGCAACACATATTGCAGGACATAACACTCTCAACAAGCAACTTAATATCCATTGTGGAATTGTGAGGAGAAATCAGAAACATAACTGCAAAACAGTTTTACAGGAGCCCAAAATTAGCATACAGAAAGAGAGACACCAGTTATCCAGTCAACCACTTGTCACTGCAAAATGACACTGTCCGCCACCAGGAGGAAGCCTTAACAATGTTTATACACTTCTAAAAAGACCATTAGATTTTCAATCATGATATAGTTCCGTGTTCAACATATTCTGATTCCGAGGGAGATTCACTTGGAAGGGAGAGATTGAATAAAAATTGCTTCTAGTTTTCTTTATGTAGAGTTCCACAAGGCTAACACTAATGTGAGGGAAGAGTGGAAACAGTAGGACTAAATTAGACAGACATGAGGAGTAAAGGAATTGGAGAAAAAGAAGGCAAGAGATAGATAGGTGGTTGAAAGGTAACTGTGAGAAAACAAGAGAAGGAGGGCCTTCATCATTCACTTCCTGTAACTATGGCAACCTGGCTGTACAAAGCTCCAAGCAGCAGCAGCCAGCTGTGGCCCTGGGGTGGATTCTAATCCAATAACTTTCCTTCCTTCTCGCTTCACCTTCCTCACTGGTCTAATCCGAGTGGACTTCATAGGTATAAGCTGCACATAACCTACCAGAAGGCTAGGTGGTGCTAATACCATACTGCTTACACCGATCCAACCACTTCAGATCCGCAAAGGGGAAGGGAGGGGGGCGAGTGATTTATGGTGCTGGAATCCCTCACCTCCCCTGTCTTGAGAGACCTCCCCTCCCACACACCCTGCTCTCTAGTCCCATCCGTCTCTCAGGCTGGGCCTGCCACTCCAGTGCAAACAGACACATGAGCCTGGAGCACCATGGCCTTGAGCCATCACAACTCAATTACTGGTGTTCATTTCCCCCAAACACAAACACAGAGGCCAGGCCAGGCAGCCACCACCTAACAGCTTCATCACTGACAGTCTCTACAGCCCAGTTTGACACGGGCATCCTAACCATAAAACCATGCACTGAGCAAATACTACACCAATGATTCATGAATGACAAACCATGTTCTCCTCCGTCTACCTCCTTTTTTTGTTAAGTTAAAATCCAAAACATGCTGATATTAAGAGGATCAGTGAATGAGAGCATTAGGGAGCTGGTACCTTGCTCTTTGATTTGCCTGATCTGCCGGACGGTTTCCTTGAGGATGGCACATTTGTCTGGCTTCACGTTGAAGCTGTCCATGTTGCTGAGGTTGGCAGAGATCAGCTCGGCCAGTTCCTCTATGTATTTACTCTCCTGCTCCCTCCTACGCTTGTCACACCTGCAGGGTGGGGGGGGGGTCAAATATGTCACCATGACAACCACACCTCTCTCTCCATAACGACCAGAAATCTTCGGGAATGAAAAACAGATATTGAAGCCAAGG